>NC_092364.1:5122544-5182066 GCF_030848805.1 Temnothorax longispinosus | reverse complement strand
ATTCCATCGTATTCGAAACGCACGGCATCGATCTTCGTCTCTTACGCAGTCGCAGATATCCGAAACCTTACTGTCACGTTGCGACAAATTAGAATGTCACGTCATCGGTCCGAGGTCTTTAGAGTTACATCCTCCTTCCAACTATTAATTCCGCCTGCAAATCTCGAATTAGTCGATAATAATAATTTCCAAAAATTGATAAAGATTTTTCGGAATAATAATTTTACGATAATAAAATTAATATTAAACGTCACGTATTAATTCAAGCGAAATATCACACGTATTCAATGTTTATGTAATCTATTATTTTATTTGTATAAAAAATACTCATTTCTCTCTCTGACATTTATAATTTTGTAATTGTTAATATAACTCATATCATCGTATCAATACTTAATAAGTTTTATTTTATTTGGCACAGTGACTCACGAAACTGATGAAATCGGACGAATTCTTACGAATTTCTTTCGAAAAAGTGGAACAGACAGCTAGCGCGCGCGGGCGAGAGAGAGAGAGAGAAAAAGAGAGAGAGAGAGAGAGAGATCATATTATAGATATTTGTTTGTTTATGTTATGTTCGTATTGAAATTTTCATCGATTGCCTTCTTCGAATCAGTTAATCATAGATAATTGTTGCATAATGATACAAGTACTCATTTCTAAACGTTATGAAAAAAAAAAAAACAAAGACGTTCGTTGATCGCGGCACAAAAATATCTCTGGGGAACGTGCTGTTTTTTTTTTACTGTCGAGTACGGTAACCCTATAATCTCACTAATACCGTTATGCGAGTCCACATGCTGCACCCGATCGCGCGAAATGCGATTCGGAGGAGTTGCGTCGTTGCGCAAATTTCTTATCGCGGCTCCGTTCGTTTTCCGTGCATAGACGCTCGTTCTCCCTCCGCGTCGCCGCCGTGATATTTTATGCCCCCGTCTAGGAGCGGTTCTATCCGCGGGAATATCTCGCGGCGCAAATTTTACATCGATAATTTAACACGCCGCGCCGCGGAGTCTATTGCGGCAATGGAGTGTTAAGTAGCCGAGAGCGCCGTATATACTTATACGCGGCTGGCTAAACGAGACGCCACAAGCGCTTGAGTTATCGGCCCACGTGTTTCCATAACGCGCGAATTATTGCGAGAGAGAGAGAGAGAGATTTTATTGGCGAAAAATACGAACACGACGGAGGCGCGATGTTAGATACCGACAAGAATTGTGAAAAACGTTCGTATAAGATGTTAATTATTATTGCGCTCGCGCGTACGCGCGCGGTTCAGTTACTTTGTGCAGAGCGGATCATGTCGTTTTACTTTCGCTGAAAAAAAAATCAAGGACACCTCGTCAAACCAGTACGATCCGCGCGTTATCTCTCTGTATTTCTCACGGTTGGCAAATTTGTCATCGAGATGAATTTTATCGCGGTTGAAACGTGTCGTTTTACTTTATTGTGCGCAATTAATATTCTCTTCTGGATTGTCCGGGCATTAAAAAAGCACGTTAGAAAAATCTTGATACGGAAGTCGGAGCCAAGTCAGTGCGAAGCCAAAATTAAATCGCAGTGAATATAGATTACAAAAAGTACGTAGACCTATTAAAATAATAACGAAAGAATTGGTCTTGATAAGTCCAATTAATTTCCTATTTACCGCATGGTAACAGCGATATACGTGTAAATAATAACGCTATATATTTATTGTCGGACCATAATGCCGCCATGCGTTGTTCCCTTCCCTGTTATCCGCGAAAAATCCCGAACCTGCTCGTTATTAGCGATAGTTGGGACCGAGAACCGCCAAAGAATAGTTGGCGGTCGCTTGATCGCGGTGGTAACGGATACTTAGGCGTCTACGAGGGAGGGGCCGGTCGCGTCGCGCAGGATACGAGGGAGGTATACATCTATCCCAGGTACAGACAAAGGAGCACCCATAGAGGAGGAAAGAAGAGGAGCAGATTCGGCGGAAACCGCGCGGAAGGCGCCCGAGGAGGATGCGAGAGGTGCCCCCCTCCCCCCCTCCTCCTTCGAAAAAGGAGCAGTCGGCAGGAGCGAGGCTTGCGGCGAGGCTCTCAAAGGACTCCTACTCTCCTACTCTCTTTCTCTCTCTCTCTCTCTCTCTCTTTCTGCTTGAACCTAAATATAACAGCCAGTCAAGTGCAGTTCCTTTCCTCGATCGCGTTCCCCGCGCCATATTGGGCACGCACGTGGAGTCGCGACAGGTCGACGCGTTGTCGGGACACCATGTGTACCTGGATAATGTCGAAAGTGAAAGTATCGGAAGCCAAGGTAGGTATCCGTATCTTTAATATCGCTGACGCCAACCAATGTCTTAAAATCTGTCATCTTTTTTTAATTAATATAATTTTAATTTTTAATAAAGCATTTCTCGATAAATCTACGCTCGACTCTTGAGAAAAGTTTTGGTTGACTTTTAAGAAAAGACGAGGATATCATTCCGTTGGAATTTCTTAATCTTTAGAAGACGTTGCAACGTTTCAAAATCAATATTATATTTTGCATCAGATTATATATTAAACATATATGTATATTTTTTCCTGATGGAACCAAACTTTCCATGATTGGTAATTTAATTTAATAGAAAAACTCTACCTTCTAAAGATTAATATTCAGCATTATCTCGCAAATTAATGTAAAAATTTTGAAAATATACGCACACAATAAGATCCTTTTGTATTCTCTTTACGTTTCTCTTATTTTTGAATTTTATTTATATTTCAAATCAATTTTCGAACAAATTCATTAGTTTATTGCTTTACTTGCGGCAGAAATATATTCTACCTATTTTTTCAAATGGAAATAAATATGAATTGTTTTTCATATAGAAACAAATATAAATTGCTCCGCTGAACCGCGTTATACGATAGTGGAGTAACATTTCTCGGATTTGGGTGGATGGAGAACATGACCTACTTCTCATTATTCAAATGCTGACGTAATTTCTGCTGATTTATAATAAATGTTACCCAGTTCTCGTTTCCTCCCCCGAATCGACCTACGGTCAAGCGCAACGATTGAACCGTATAATGACGCATGCGTCGTGATTCTCGAAATTGAGAGGCGATAGCGTGACGTCATCGGCATCTCTGACGTAGTTGCAGTACGGTATTAAACCCGTCGACCGGGTCAGGGCATTACCCCAAATAACTAAAAACATCCTAATAAACCTTTTATTACCTGCAGCCGAACAATGGAACTCTATTATCCATCAGAGAGAACTCATAAATTTCCCAGGTTTCCCTACCCTTCTCGCTAATTATATTATTATCCTGATTTATATCGTTTGACATATCGTGGAATGACAGAAATATCCGTTTCCGAACTTGAATTTTAAATAGAATTTTCGAACAGAGACAGAAACGTATTTCTGGTCGAATCGTTCGAAAAATTGATGGAAAAACGTTCACAAATGCATTACATATTCAAAAATGTTTTAAAAATCTTCTGCATCAAGAGATAAATAAAAATCTATGCAAATTTTTCTCACAACAATTTATACAAAATATAAAATAGTTTATCATTTTCCGCGATATTTCTAACTGACTAAAATATTGCTTACAAGAATGAGATATCTCGAAATTTTGATTTTTGGCGCTCGGGTACAAAATTTTTGTATCAAGTTAACAACACGTTCAACGACGGCGGTTCGAACCACTCCATGCGAATAATTAAACTTAATTATAATGCTTTTATCTTCGATTAGAAACGTGTTTGATATGTAAAAAGAGTTACTGGCAGGCACTTTCGATTTGATTCAACATTTCGACCTATATCGAGAACTGGGACGTATATTTTGCTTCTAGTTAGACATGAGTTCATAAAAAATGGAATTTATTCGCACCTAAATCAATCAAATTTGCAGCCGAACACACTATGATTAGATCAATCAATTTGAAAACATTATAAATCCCGAAGTAATCCGATAATTGAAAATTGTTCAACAGTAATAGTACCATTCTATACTTGGATATATCAAGAATCGCATCATTCTGTAAAATGTTTATCCGAAAAATATGTGAATCAGACGTTTTTTTTATTATTCTCAAAGAATGATTCTTTAGTCGACTCGTCTACCTCTGCAGAGTATCAATTTTTTTAGCAATTCTATCAAAAACTACCGTTCGTGAACTCCTCGAAACACGTATCGTTCTCAAACGATTTAATATCTAGAACGTAGCACTCTGCCACAGATGTTGTACGAACTTACTTATCGTTTCCGCGCGCGCAGAAAGAAAAAAAAAGGAACTGGACGATCTACGCTTTCGCAACGCCCGCCCCGTTAACTGTCTCGTTTTCTGAAAATTATGACCTGCCATTGTTTCCAAACTGACCGATTTAATCCTGCTGGGTAGCGCGCCCGCCACGTAGGTTCGCGCGACAAATGATAATTGTGACCAAGATAAATGGATCTGAGAGACTCACCCTGCATTTTCAGCGGCAGCAATGGACATGTGCCTCCTCTCATCGAGGGTGGGCGCGGCGTCGAACTGCCGGGGGAGATCCGTGGTAATGAATTGAAAGTCACGCGTGCACGAGAGACGTTCTCCGCTCTCTCTCTCTCTTTCTCTTTTCCCTCCGTATTCCTCTCTCCTCTCTCGTGGGCACCACCCTCGCGCACCAACAGAACCTCTCACCACTACACCGTATCGATATCACCACTGAGCGACAACTGAGGGTTGTTAACCACCACGCGCGACACCAGTATCACAGAAATCAACACGCTCTCGTCGTCGCGATTCGGATAAAAGAAAGAAAAAAGAAGCAGAAGGAACCGACGGGAAAGAATAACCGCGAATCCGTTCGAATCCGCCTTTTCCCACGGCTTGGTTCGTATACGCACACACGCCACGCACGGTGTCCCGAAGAGGATATCTTCTCGAGCAGCACCTCGGGCAGGGGGGAGGAACGAAGCTGCACGCGCGCGCGTGGATATCGTTCTCGCGATTAAACGTCGATTAGCCGACCAAGCTCGACGGTGACATCCGATGATGAGTCGGAAGCTGCATCGTCCTTCCGCCGACGGTTTTCAGACGTCTTCCCGAGCACGACGACATTCGATACAGCCCCCGTGTGCCACGGCCGACCACGCTGCTGCTGGCTCCTTTCCGCCTCCTTCCTCTCCGGTTCTTCCTCCTCTGTGAATGCACAAGCTCGGCAGGTGCAGGCAGAGAAGCCTCGCACGAATCGTCTCGCGATCACGACAGCGAGTTTCGAGCGCCGGCTCGAGCGAGTGCGATGGCGTGATCGACGAACGACGTGATCTCTCTATCCGGAGTCGCGTATATACACGTCGTCGGGGTGGGCCCGTAGCACGAGCGATGGGAGTGTCTCTTCCCCGAAGCCGAGCCCTCCTCCGATTCCTTCCTTCCTTTCCTCCGATTGCTCTGGATTTTTTTGGACCTCTTCGAACCCGCGGAGAGTTGTTCTTACTTCAAGCTCTTCCTGCCGGCGAAAGCTCTCGAGTCGACCAAGTTTCCTTTTTTTCGTTCCGCCGTTTCGTGGATCCTGTTGATCCTTCCGAAGTTTCTCGCTGTCCACGAAGTTCAAGGGCTTTTTGCGTCGCACGGGCAATCACGATGAGCGGATCGATCCTGGAAATGACAACAGTAAACGCTATATAGATAGAGCGAGAGAGCGACAATCGAGTCGAGCGCGCGAGCGTCAGAAAGGAAGAAAGAGTGTCGTGCTGTATAAAACGGGTCCACGTAACGCGTTAATGAGCGGAACGAGTAATAAGAAAAATTACGCCGTGCATTACGTTGAATGTCACTGCGCGTTTGCATTCAGTGACGAGGCTCGTAATGCGCGAGTCGCCGTTTCTAGCTTATCTATGAGGTAATCGGCGGAATCGTTAGCGAACAAACGGTCACTGATATTCCCATTGAAACGATACAAAAGTAACAGCTGCTATTCAGAAGCAGATTCACACATCTTCCTCGTAAATATACATCATTTAAATTTCTATTGTTACCGTATCATTATTACTTGTCTTAATTTGGCTGTTATCGGCATTTGCTATTATTTTGATTGTCATTCTAATTATTTTTACGACATATTTATATTTCGTGGTAAAAATAGGTAATATAAAATATGGTATCTTTTAATTTAGTCATATATCTTCATATCTCATTATAAGTAAAACAATATAATTATGAGAAATTGTAAATCACTAGGGCATTGTAGGTAATGCGTAAATAAATTATAGCTTTGTATGTCTTAGAAATCACTGGATATTATTTTCCTTCACAACAGTGTACAGATATGAAAAAAGACAACAAACGTGATGTTCAGCCTTCCAGAACAATGTTACCATTGTAATGCCTTAGCCAGATAACGCAACTCGCGATTATATGTTGCGCGTACCGCGATAGAAATATTCCAATAATTGTGCATTTCCGAAAAAAAAATCTCTTCTCTTGTTCAAAGCTAAAAGCTCCAATTTTATTTATTAAATCAAAATAAAGCTTGTTAAACGTTTTACGCTGAAAAATGCCTCTGGAGTATCAAGCTACTTACACTGAGAGAAAAGTATTTTGTATTTGCGATTATAATTGCATAGTAAAATAATTATGAGTTGAGGTTCTTATTTTTGTAATTATTATTGCTAATATTAGTAAAAATAATCTTATATGTATAGATTTTTCGATTACGGTCATTTTTACCATATTTATAGTACGACTTACATAAACTACAGGTTATAGTGTATAAAATCATGTTACGGTTGAATGAATGCACGCTACGACAACAATAATGTTAGTATGAGTCAGCTATAATTCGCATTGCATTGCTAAAATAACTACAAAAATGT
Organism: Temnothorax longispinosus; assembly: GCF_030848805.1. NCBI lineage: Eukaryota > Metazoa > Arthropoda > Insecta > Hymenoptera > Formicidae > Temnothorax > Temnothorax longispinosus. Next base: position 5,175,243 of record NC_092364.1, on the reverse strand, counting down.
AGTTGCAACCGAAAATAACTCGAAATTATAATAAAATTGTAGTAACTGCAACTATTTTTTTGTCTCAGTGTAATTCCAATCATTTATTACACGATAAAAATATTATATTTCGTTATATTCGATCATATATTTACGTGCTCCCTATACCATCGTTCACACACCGTAGTTGGAATTTTCCGATCGGCGGTTACTTTCCGAACAACTGCGACGTGCCTCCGTGCGGAATCGCAAAGCCGCGAGGCCTGCTCGTTTTTCCCCGTTTTCGGCGAGGCAGAGCGAAGCAGCAAAGGAGCGGGAAGGTTAAACGCATCCGCAACTAATGGCGGGTTTCGAAATCGCCTCTCCGCAACACACAACAACTGTCGTTCCCCGTCGTCGCGGCCACGGTGTAACCTCGCGCGCATCACATGGCGTCGCGCTCGAACGAGAGGCACTGCCATTAATACAATAGCCCCCGGGTGCGTGCATGCGCGGCGCGGCGCATGTCCACACGGCCCATTCTCTCGCTTCCGAAACATATGTAGACCGTGGGCGCGTTTAGGAAAACTCGCCGGAGAGAGATCGATATCGTCGTCGGCCGCGTCGCGTCGACGTCGACGACGACGACGACGACGACGACGCTCCGTCGCGAATTTGCGCAATTTATCGTCGGGTGTCTACAGGGTGTCCGGGAACTCTCGCGAAACGATTCCAACGGTCGGCCCTTCGGCGAGAAAATGGCGAAAAGAAGTAATCGCGCGGCTAAAAATATTCGCGACCAACGATGAAAACGTGTCTCTCTCTCTTTCTGTATTTAGTCGGCTCGATGAAAGAATCATTTTGCGCCTCGGCGTTTGAGCGTAAAATATCGTTACTCGTGTCCCTCAAAAATCTTGTTAACGAAATTAGATTGCTTCTTTTCACTCGTCGCTGAATTATTACGTTTCTTTCAACGTCGATAAAATTAAGGTCAAGGTTTTCGAGACGTCACACTTCCCGCGAGCAGAATTTTCTTTCGAAGAGGCAGCACTGTCCCGTTCGAGCTGAATGAACGTTTTGAAGCGTCGTTCGCGATGCATAAGATATTTTCCTCCGCTGCCCGCGGATACATTACGTGACTCATTGACTGCAGCGATCGCGTACCACTATACAACGTGAATTTAGAGGCCGCGACATAGCGATTGGCCCGTGCGTTTTTTCTTTTTTTTTCTTCTTTTTCGGCCGCGCACCGTACTCGAGCACGCCTTCGTCGAGACGTCGAATTCGCGCCGAATGTAATTAATTCGGAATCGGAAACCGCGGGATCGCGCGTTGTATCGCGGCGTTAAAAGGAGCGCCGCGTCGTCAATCATCATTTTCAGGTGTTCCCCAAAACAAACGTAACGCTCGCTTTAGGGTGCTTACGTCACGCGAGAAACAGCCTAGCTGCAACCGCCGGTGGTTTTTTTTTACCCCAAAACCGCATTATTCGGAGAAGGTAGTTTCTACGAAAATAATACGATTGCGACCGGTGTATATGGAAACGTAGGAATACATCGCTTCGAAGTCTCACGGTCTTTTCTTGTTAAATTATTAAAAGCCATATGCATGATCAAAATATTTCGTCGGATAAATACGTAAGCGAGGATAAATTGAATTTTAAGAATGTGTACTTGGCAATATCTTCTTCTGTAAAACAGTGATTTCTATGGACAACACAGAGGCTATTTCGCAACGCTCACGATTATTATTTCACAGCGAGCGAATGCAATTTACAACGGCAAGAAGTTGAGATAAGATCCTCTGAAATCGGTTCCAATTATAGAAAATGCCGATAAGAAATGAGATTCCGTGAGTGAAAGAGAAAGAGAGAGAGAGAAACATACAGTCTCCTGTCGACTTAGGTCGTAATGTTTACGACACGTCAGCATTATGAGGTTAGCACTCCAAGTGTGCGGGGGCTATTTAAATATGCCCCCCCCCCCGCCGCCGCCGCCGCTGCCCCTGCGTTACGCAATTTAAAGGGCCCCGGAAAAACTCGTAACTTTGTCGGCTTGTTAAGCGGAGACTAAACAGAGATTAGAAAGTTGTCAATAAAGCGATATTGCCTTTCTTTGCCTTTAATACTATTGCACCGCCACTGCACTTTCCTTGACGCTCTTTCCGTCTCTTTAGGACAACGTTAAATTATACGTTATTTACGATCTTTATTTTCTGTTTGGTAATCTCATGATTTTCCTCTCTAAAATTATATGTTTTAAATTATATAACTGTACACCGTTATTATTTATAACAAATTTACTGCACAAATTTTGGAAGGAAAGTTTTTTGTGATTGAAATGATTTTGCGTGATAATAAATAACTTTTCTACAAACTCTTCGATATAATTTTTAAATTTATTATATTATAAATTATTTAATCTGAAATCAAAACTCGGAAAACAAAAACTAACGTGGCTTAAAACTAAATTCTTTGTATCATTAGCGCAATATAATATAGAAGTAAAAGAAACAAATCAGGAAAATAGCCGAGGGGCAAGCATTGGGTTTCTTTCTGGATTTCCTAAAATGGCCAATTTCGCCACATAGTAGTTTCGTAAAAAAGCAAGGACAACGTTTCGTAGTCTTCTTTTAAAAAATGAAAGGTTTTGCGTAACCACCACCACGACGACGGTTCTCAGGCGCGCCCCTGTACGAGGCGGCACACACAGTCCACGAAACACACCGTGTCGGAATATCGGGCCGCAGAGAAGGAAGGTCTATACAATTTCGCGTATACAATGCGAGAGTACATTGTAACTCTTTCTTCGAATAGTGGGGCTTAGGCGAATGCGATCGCGTGACATGCCCTTAGGGCGACCGTGAGCTCTCTCTCCCGTGAGCTCATTAGACCGAGAAAAAGTTTAACGCAGAAACCGGAGGATCCACGGGACCGAAAATTAGGCGGGGCCGCCGCGCGTTCGCGTTCGTAGAAAATGTGCCACTGCCATTGTCCAATTTTTATCCCGTCCATTATCGGTGATTCGGCCCCCGGGGGCGAGCGTGTGTCGAGAGAAATCGGAAGGAGAGAGAGACGTTTCGGTTCCCTTCAAAAATGTATTCGCCACGCCATGAAGTAATCAATCGCTATCGCGCGGTCGCCCCCTCCCCCTCCCCCGAGATAATGGATGCACGCGTGTAAATGAGCCCGAAATTCGCCGTTGCGGAACGAAATTGTGGAATTTGCCCCGAAAAAGGGGGCATCGGGCTACACCGACTAATGGCACTTTTAGTCGAAATTAGGCGAAAGAAAAGCGCGAAAGCTCGCGTGTTTCGGGAGGGACGACACGTAAGGATACACCTAAGGGTTATTTAACGCTGATGATTACGATCAACGTGTTACATAGACGCACGATTCGTACGCCATGCGTGTTTCAGTAACGATTAGAACGATAAGGATATGATGCCTTCGCTTGGAGTTTACGTCGCGAAGGAACTGATTCTATAATAAATCTGCCAACAATAGCGAGATCGCTAAAAATACTACAAAAATTCTGGAATGGCAACAGATGTCAGAATGAAGTTTGCAAAGAATACCTGTTTATTTAGCGACAAGTATCCAGCATTAAAGTCCGCTTTCAAACAGAAACCAGAACTCCCGAGTACCAAAATACCCGAACCTGTCCATTGATCCGGTAAAGAAAACTCGTCTCTCGCTCCGATCATCACGCAGGGTCATTGTTTCGGAGTAAAGGACCCCGAAAGGGTCCGGTCCCTTTCGGCGGCACCTTTCCACGCTCGCCGCGACAAAACACGAGCGTTTACGCGCATTTGTACGCCGACACGCTCGAGAAAGGGAAGATGACAACAGGCATGGGAAACAATCGTCGCGAAACTGTCATCGGGGAAAAAAAACACAAGAAAAAACAGACCCGCCGGGCGCGGCTTGGCTCGAGAAAAGTGCAAAAAGATACAAAAAGATACATAACGCGTGTCTTACCTCGTCCCCTCTCCCTCTTCCTCGTGTCGCAGGTCGCGCAGGCAGACAGGTAGACGAAAAGCCTGGCGGTGCGGTGCGGCGCGGTGTGGCGCGGCGTGGCGACGCACAATCGAAAGCGCGATGGTGAACGCCGCGCGAGAGAGCGCGCCACGGACGCGGCGTGGCGCGGCGCGGCGCGGCGGCGCGCACAGCGGAGCGCGACGAACTTGACTCTCAGCGGAGCAGCGGACCGTCCGACGAGCGAATCAAAACGGAACGTAGAAACCCGGCCGCTGCTTTCTTGCGGCGCCGCGCGCGATCCGGCGCGCCGCCGTGCATTATAACGCCCGTCTGCGACGACGTATCCTCTCGGCTTTCCGCGCGCTCCGCGGTGGAAACGAAACGGCGAGAGAGCCACACACCTCGCGAACGGCGCACAACACACGCGGGGGAACTCACTCGACTGACTGACTGACCGACCGACTTATCCGCGGCACAACGACGATTCCATTCTCGTTTCGCGCTGCCGTCGCGAGTTTGAGGTCGAGGTTGTATATCTTCTTCTCTCTCTCTTTCTCTCCTCTTCCTTTCTTTCGGGCGAGAGAGGCCGAAGTCTGGAGCGCTGCTCCGAAAAACGTCGCTCGGGGGACGGACGGCGGAAACGACGCGCGCAGAGCTCTCGCGAGCACGGCGCGGCCAGCTGCGAGACTCGAGAGAAATATCCGAGAAACACACAGAGAGAGAGAGCGACGTGGTCTGCCTTCTCTTTCTCTCTCTCCTCCTCCTTTCCACCTCGCTTCTTCCTCCACCTCTACCCTCGCTCCTTCCGCAGAAAAACACAGTGGGGCGCCACGGGATGCGACGGCTGATACGCGTCCGCCCGCTTTATCTCCTTTATATTCCGCTTCGCACGTGTGTCGGGAACGCGCAACGTGCCAGCGCGACGGCGGCCACGGACGGGGCGCCGCGCCGCGCGCTTCGGGCCTTCTCGAAGGGTCTATCTGGTCGCGGTGTAGCGTTGTCTCGCGGCCGGCGGCCTCGCGGCCGCTCTTCTCATCCTCCACGGCTGCCGCAGCGGCGCGAACCTCCTCCTCGCTGTTGTTGCTGCTGCTGTTGCCGCCGCTAGACGGTAGACGCAAGTACGTCGCGGCGGCGACGGAACGTCCCGCCGCGCGCCCCCCTCCTCGCCCTTTCCCCCGTCGACTCCGCGCTCGCGGCGAGAGCGCATATATGTGCGCGTGTGCCTGTGTCTTTCCCTTCTCTCCCTTCCTCTCTCTTGCTTTCCTCGTCTATCGCGGCCCGCTCCTTCTTCCCTCGACGTTTCTCGCGATCTTACCAGCGGGCTCTATCCTTCCTCCGTCTCGCTCTGTCTCCACCACGCACGCAACAGATACACATACACACACACTCCGGCACCGTGCGAGCGCGCTATTTCCCTCTTCTCTTTCCGTCTTTCTCTCCTCTGTCCGCGTATTGCGTATAATGACGGACGAGCGCGCCGCCGAACGGGGACGGAGGAGGTAGAGTCGTAGCGAGCGACGACGATGACACGACGACGACGACGGCGACGACGGACGGAAAGCGCGCGCGCGCGCGCTGTCCGCTCACAGCCCGCGTTTGAGTTCGGCTCGCGTGTGTACGTTCCCTGTGGTTTGTGTGTATATATACGCGCGCGTGTGAGCGCACTTCTCGATTAGCGCGACCCGACGTGCGTGACGTCACAGCGCGCGACGTTACATCGCCGCTCCGCAAGCCGCCGGAATGTCAACTCTCGTGGCGGCGAGCGGCGAGATCCGGGGAAGAAAGCGGAGCTCTCGTTCGCGCGGCCGCGCGAACGAAACGGAGCGAAACGGGCGTGGACGTAGAGGACGCGGAGGAGAGACACACGGAGGCCGCCGACGGCGACGACGAACGACGGTGGCGAGCGGCGCCGCGCGCGAGAGCGAGAAGGAGCGAAAGAGCGGCGCGCGCGCGCGCGCACGCGGAGCCTCTCGATACGCGGCAGGGCGGCCTGTGTGTATGTGTGTGTGTGCGTGTAACGACGACGGCCGATATATTTTGTCACTGACGCGACGTCCCGTCGTGCCGTGATGCGCCGCGCTCTTGCACGGGTTACGGCTTTTACGCGGAGATGCGACGAGAGAGAACGACCGTGTTGAGAAAACGACGACGGGACGGGCGGCGAGCGCGACGCCACGCTCTTTTGCTTGACGGCACGCGCGCGAACAGCCCGCGGTTGGTACCACTCGTGAAACGACTGACGACTCCCCGTCGTGCAACGACTGGCGCGGCCGCACCGCGAACGAACGATACCGGGAGGTGTGCGCGCCGCTAGGTGGCAGCGCCGTTTATCGCGAGACCTCGCGGCTCGACTCGCGGCGCGGCGCGCCGCGCCGCCGCGCCGTGTAGTACCGCAATTCATCGAGAACGGCCGGAGACGGCCGAGCGCGACCGAAGCACCGCTTCAATATCAAGTGCACGACCCTCCGGGCCCTCCGGCGCGGCGCGGCGCGGCGGCTCCGCCGCTCCGGCTCCGGCCGCATGTTCGTCGCGTCGCGCAGGAGGACGGACTGACGCGACGGTCGCATGTATACATCGCGCTCTTTCATGAGAGCGCGTCGCCTCGCGCGGGCGAATTTTCGAAGTGTTGAATTTTTAAACCGGAAGATTTAGCTTCGGGGAAACTTATATAATGTTAGGAAGGATAAGTAATGAGAATCTGTAATAAAGAGAAAAAAGCTCGATAAAAGCAAGCTAAGTGTGTGAAAGAAACGGCCAACTTCCGAGCAACAACTAAGGATGTTAGTTTAAATAAAATCCGATTTATTAGAACAATATAGATGATTATATTTACATTATAATTTGGTTTAATAACTAATACCGGGTACGCTCGTGGGCAGAATAATTTCAACCTTTGACGGCTTTGACTACCTTTGACTACTTCTATAGTAAAAGATTGCAACACTTTTTTTTAAATAAGTTTAGAGAAACACGCGTTTAGATTCAGAATGAGAATTATTACCTTCGCTTATATACGCTAGAGATGTGCGAACTCTATATATTCGAATTCGAATTTCTATGATTCGAATCCGAACTATTAGAAAATTTCGAATCCAGATGATTCATATTATAAAATTATATTTCCCGTTAATAAGCAAAAGTACGGTCATGTTAATAGGTATTGCATTCAGTGAGTGCATTCAGATAACCGTTCACTGAGCGACTAAATAGTCAAAAAGTTTATTTTTAATTTTTGACATGCTTTGTGACCCTATCAAACTGTAAGTATAAGTTTGAATATGCGTAAAATAGAAAAGACAAGTACACTATAATTTAGTGCTAATTAAGTGCTAATTAAGTACTCTAAAATAACGATAAAATATATTGCGCATGTTGCAACATATAGTGGGCGATCAATTGTTTCAGAACAGTATCGATATATATTTAAAAAAAAAAAAATTGTGCAAATTAGAAACTTGCACTTGGCTTCCTCATAGAGGAAGTTTTAACTTCCGCAAATTTAAAGATATCGATCTATTTCTAATTTTATTATATTTTTCAGTCTTTTCTACCCCTATTTCATATATAATTCTTTTAAATTCGGTTGATTAAATTTAGCTTTATAAGCGATCAAAATCTCCGAAATTTCAAACGTTTGTAACTCCAGAACTAATTAACCAAATCTTAATTAATTATATATGAAATAGGGGTAGAAAAAACTGAAAAATTTAATAGAATTAGATATAGATCGCTATCTCAAATATTGAGAAAGCTATAGGATAAAACACACTTTTCTAAAAAAAAAAATTCCAATAAAATCTATACCGGTCAACCGATTTTAATAAAATTTGAGGAGAACATACTTTCTATGATACTCTATTTGTGTGAAAAATTTCAACCCGGTATCTAAAAAATTGTAGAAGTAGATGCGTGTACAAAAAATCCGTACATACACACACCACACACACACACACACACGTCCGGACATTTTTTACTAATACGATTTTTCGACATTTTAGAACATTCTAAACCTATTTCCATCAAAATCTCGAAAAAAATTTTTTTCACCATCACAAAGCTTCTATGAGCAAAATAGTAAGCTATGAGTACTGAAAGTAAAATAAACTATCTTATTTTATTTTAATTTGTATGTATGCAGTTGGATAACGTTAATGGATACTACATTAAAGTATTTTAATAATTTGTAATAAGTAGTAGTTCTCATTCTGAATCTAAATGCGCGTTCCTAAACTTATTTAACCCTTAGCTGGCACACTTCAGTAGAATCACATAGCTGGCCCACTGGGCCGTTTAAGACCCCACCACTAAAATGCTGCGAAGAAGCTATTGATTTTTTTCACTTAAAAAAATTTCAAGATAGCCTTCGAATGTTATTTTGACAGATGTCGTAGGTTATTTTGATAAAATGTAATATTAAGTATGGAAAAATTGGAGAACGTAAAAAGAAACGAAAAAAATTACTATTTTTACTCAAAAATTCATAACTCTTCCATTTTTTAGTACCATTTGCGTACTGTAGGGGGGCTTAAATTCGAGCTGAACTAGGGTGGAGCGTTTAATACCCCACAATGCCAGCTAAAGGTTAAAAAGAAGTGTTGCAACTATTCTGTCCGTGAGTGTTACTATCTGACCCAAAATTTTTCTTTTTATTATAACGATTATTTTAATATGAACTTGTTTTGATACTCTAAACATTTGAATCGATCTTTGATATATATTATATAGATGTATACACTAAAATCATATCAAACTTTGATACATGTATACACTACTAAAAGTTGAAGTTTAAGTATTAAAAAAGGTTCATATCTAAATGATCATTATGATCAAAAAGAGAAAAATATTGGGTCAAATAGTGTAAATATAGTCAACGATATCAATAGTTAACGTTTCGAATAACTAACTTACTTGTCTTCTTCAGAACAAACCTGATAAACTTACATGTCATAAAATAATTAAAAAGATGAGTAGATAAAAATAAATACCGAGTAGTCAAAAATAAATAAAAAGTTGTATAATAATCTCATAATAAAGTAGTTAAATACATAAACGGAACAACAACCAAACGCATTGCGCTAAATCAATAGGATGAAAATCTGGTTCATGGGTCGCATTTAAGTACAAAAGTGTAATAATCGAAAAATGAGACATTATAGTTTGAGTTACAAATAAAACTAAATGTTGTAACAATTTTCGCCGTTGGAAAAGCACGAAAAATGGAATCCCCAAACTTAAATTTGACATCCAAAGAAATGTAATTGATAATGATGAAGAAATGAGAATCTGATCTCTCGCAAATTCAAAGTAGACATTACAGGAAAAGTTTTTTTCCCCTTTTTGAGACTGGCATTTTATTAATCACATTGTATAATTCTTTTTATATCAAAATTTGAAATAATTACTCTTTAAATTATACAGGTTTTCTATTCTACTTCTTGAGCGTTGATAAGGCTTTGCCAGAAGTCTTTCTGACATACAAATCATAGAGATTCACTTCAGTTTATTTAAGAGTGTCTAAAAAAGAATCATAAATCTCTCTTGACACAATTACGCGTTTACAGTATCTTTATCACTCTTGCTTCTAAGAAGAAATTGAATAATTACAAGTTACAAAAGTGTCCGTTGAATCTTTGGTGTGGCAGTGTACTACTACACACATTTTTTCTCGTCGTCGATTCTCTCGCCCTACCGCACTCTCGACTAAAGTACTACGCGCGAAACAATCTCTCCGTTATCTTTACTCGTTCGCTATCGCTCTCCGTCGTTTTCCAACGTTCGAACGCGTCGTCGACGGTTCGCCCGTGGTTATCTCTGATGGTGCGATCGGTGATCGGTAGCAGTTTTTCAATGATCTCGACGCCCTCGACGAAGCCGGCTACCGTTGGGATCGCCCGGTGTAGGGCCGTCCTACCGTCCGCGTCCGTCAGGTCGGCCGTCGCGCCGCGGCGCAACAGCAGATCGACGACTTGAACGTGGCCCGCGCAGGCCGCGCGGTGCAAAGGCGTCGCTCTCATGCTGCGGGTGCGCGCGTTCACCTTCGCTCCGTGCTCCAGCAAAATCTCGCACACGCGGACATGCCCGGCCCGCGTTGCGTAATGCAGCGCGGTGTAGCCGGCGGAGTCCGTCGTATCGACGAAGACGCCCCTCCGCAACAGCCTATTGACGCGATCCACGTCACCTTCCAACGCTGAAAGAAATTGCACGAAAAGCTGGGGCAAAAACCAATTTGAACTTGTGCATTACCGGCCCTCTCAGATAGAACGCCGTTTCTGATGGCAAAATCGTTCCCGACGAAACTTGGAATCAATTATTCCTTAGCGAAAAACCGTAAAAAATATTATAAATAATGTAAAAATAATATAAAATTCTAAAAAGTAAAACGGGATCGATATGAATCTTACATAATTATGTAATTAGAAAAGATGTGTCATTTTCGGTCAGACTGAGTAGCCTAATAATAATATTTCTGTGTGAATTTTTGTATACTTTTTCAACTCATTGTTAGACCGATTATTTGTCGCGGTCTTGAACTCAGCTTTTTGTTGGAACAGTAAATCCATTATACTTAAATTGACAATATTAATCCTTAAATGTCACACCTCTCAAGAATCTCGTAAATGACATGAGGGGTCTAAAAGACCCCAGCATGAAAAATGTCTCCTTACTCATTGATTTTTTTATCTTTGGTTATGAAAATTTTTTTCAATGTTGTTCAAGGCTTAGAAAAGAGAATAAAATGCTTATATTGTTAAAATTTCAATTTCAACATAGTATAAAAAATTAAGTAAACTGAGTACTGCTAAGTGTACAAACGAGTAGGTCAATCACTCAACTATCATCAATGGGAGCATGAGCTCCATTTTTGGCAAGAACATTTGAAAACATTTCATTCTAAAGGGTCTGGGGTCCGTTGGACCCCACGGGGCATTTAAGGGTTAATATGAACTGTGCCTATTATCGCCCTTGTTCCTAATTCCGCACTCTACGATACTGAGTCTGTTACGTGTCTGTTGCATTCTGTCGGTGGGCAGTGGAAATTGTTGAACAACGCTTCTTTCGTTTTACTTTAGTCAAAACTATATGATATAAAGTTATAAAGCATAGCGTTGCAGATCACAGTTTGAACGAGGTGTTTTGAAATTTTTCAAAAGTCTTGTGTTTATTAATACAACAAAAAAGCTGTATGTACCAATTTCTCATAAAAATATGTGATAGTGTCTAATTTTATTCTTATAAATTGAAAATATACGTTGTTGTGATTTAATCGGTTATGTTTCTTCACGTGGTATTCCTAATTCCGTCCTCTTAGGAGTATTCCTTATTCCGCCCATTTTTTCTAACTGGTCTGCTTCTAGAATACCTCTCAAGCTCCCTCAGCCTCCTGTCCAATAAGGAACGGGATCTTTTGCCGAGAGTAAATCGGTTAGGCGGGAAGCCTGACCACATCATCCCACTCACTATAGTCCGTGAAACCCCATGGGCTTTCTTAATCGTTAAAATGGGTACCTTCACCAATCTCATGTACCCTATTTTAAATTGTGTCTATTTCCATGTATTGTGTGTCACAATTGTATTTTTAAAAGATATATAAGGGTGCGATATTAGGATTTTTTTATACTGTCTCCTTTTTTTGTTTTCCTTCAGAAAAAATAATTAAACTAATTAAAGTAAACGTTGAACACATTCATGTTATTGAGATCACATTACGACAATCCTAAGAATAAAATGATCCGATTTAGTTACATTTTTTAATCGAAAAAAATTTTAGTTTTATTAAATAGAGTGCGATATTAGGCACAGTTCCCCTTAGATTTTAAGAATCTATAGATATTGCGCATAAATCCATAACTTTTCTTAGCTTCAAAAATTATACACGTTTTCGCAATAAATTTCGCATTTAAATTTGTACTATGTTTTCGCGAATCATCTAAATATATAAAATAATGACAGAGTAAGTAGAATTATTTCTCTATATATTAGAATTATTTGCTCTGTAAGGCCGTTATAAGACCGAAACTGAGTGCACAGTTCAAACTGACCGTTCCTTTCATTTTCGGTCTGTTTATAACGCTCTCTTCATCGTTTACTATATAATATCTATCTTATTTCAAATAAGTATCCATACCAACACTTTCATTTACCTGCTGACCAAATCCCACGTTCGAAACTGATCTCGTCTATAGTCTGGCAGACATTGTACCGTGGACTGCCCAATTCGCAACACGTTTTGTGATCGTCAGAGTGCTCCATATTGTTTATTATACTTGCAAATGACTGTTAAAAACCCTGTATTGAGTTTCACCAGCTCAAGTATATGCACGCATCTGTTTGAAAAAGAAAAAATCGCTTCGAGTTCAAAGAAGGCAAGATTTTTGGACGTGTATAAATTTTATGACACAAAATGCACTCTTTATCGGTATATTTATTTCTTATACATTATTACACGATCATGTACAACGTCCAATTATACGCCGAGTATATTGTGTATAACTGTCGTACGTACAAAATATAGCTTCAAGTGTGAAAGAAACTATTAGCTATACATAAATATAAAATTCGTCGCATCGACTGTTTTTTGCGCAAACGCTGCAAACGACCTATATCAACTATTCAGACTGTCAAATTATAACGCTAAATTCGAGGCTAAATTACTCTTTCCCGCCACCAACTAGACTTTTGATTTGATTACTTATGTATGAAAACTAACATATAATTGTCACGCTACGAGATTACGATTACTTTTTATAATTTCATTCGATTCCATAATAGATCCAGCTCGAGCACAGGAAACATCAATTACAATAGATTAACATTTGGATTAACATTTTTAATTTGCAATAAGATCTTTCGATTAAAATTTACAATTTGCAATATAATCTTTAGATCGGCATTAATAATTTTGCAATAAGATTGACAGACGTGTAGCACAAGTAAACAACACCACATTGTATCAGCTTTTTTTCTTATTGGTTTTACACTCTTAAACTCTTTGGACCGTGATCGATCCGGAATATCTCGCATATAACAACAATAAATTGTACTATAATTGTACTATAAATCACCTATTAAAGCACATGGTAGGAAAGAAACATTACATAGATACTATTAGATAATACTATGCTATTAACTATATTATATAAAGGTATAGTATGTATAAATAGAATTTGCACGTATAATAAAATTTCGTTCTCCACAAATATAGACAGCTTGAAGCCAGTACGGGCCAATTTGGTGCAACAACGTTGCACCAATTTGGCCCAATCTGGATCCTACGAGACACGCGTCGTAGACCCTCAAAAGCATAAAAAAACCCAGTTTCCACGCAACGAGGTAAAGATATCACAAATCATTGTACAATTAATACTTTCGTATTGCATATAATAGATATAATGCAATCAATGCACATTCCTTTGGTCTGACGAAATTTCCGCGTCCGCTAAATTATTATCTACAATACGATTATTTTACATGTTGCAGAAGTGTTTACGTTCAATCTTCGAAATCATGCCCCCCCCCCTCCCCCAACAGTCTTATCATGATTATACAATTTTACCGCGTCATTCTCGAAGTTGTAAAAGAAACTCAACATTGCGGTACACAAAATATCACGTTCGATAACGTAAGAATCCTTGTGTGATTTGTGTGATTTCGTACAAGGACTACCGTGTAAGTTTCCTAAGGGAAAAAGATGGAATATCTTATTTCTATCTAAAGTTGCACTTCACATATACGTACCGTCCAATTTCGTAAGGTACAATCGATTATCTTTGAAAAATAAACCCTTTTTAATTGGTCCGCACATACATACATTTAAATGTGTGACAAAATTTCACCGAAGCGCTGTTACAGTCATAATTTTAGGCAAACATTCATATATGCGAAAAAAAACAAGATATTGCAAATCTCATCGATTCGTCGATACTAATTTCTACAGTTTGATTCACAGACACATGTATATATAAGTCGCAAGATGTTGATAATTCATCGATTTATCGACACTAATTTCTACAGTTTAATTCATAGACACATATATGTATTAAGTCACAAGATATACATTTAGATATATAATATGCTTGTAGTAAGGCCCATTTTTATAGCACTAACTTTCCCGCTGCAATGTCCAAAGTATCTCGGCTTCTCCGGTACTACAAACAACTCGATAGCCGAGCTCAGATAAAGCATTTATAACGGAGAACGGCGTGCCTGAAATCAATTTCGCAATGTAAGTTCCTAAAAGATGTCCTATGAAGGACTAACAAAATATATATATTACTATTTAGATCATAGTTGGTTTTTTCCAAAACTTTTATAAATTATAATATTTAATTAAGATAATAAAGTCTCGTATATCTCTATTAGATTAATTAAACTTTAAAAAAACTATTTCGTCATTCTTTGTCGATAAAATATCTTAGTAATATTACTAAATAATTATAATTGTTACAAAGGACGGATCACCCTCACGAAAAATCCAAAATCTCATTGGCTAATAAATTCAAATTAATGTTTATTTTAATCATAGATATTTAATCAACAAGTTGCATTGGAAATATTATTGATTTATATGAAAATGTTAACTTTTTAGCTGCATACTTTTTTCAACTGGCAAACAAAATAAAAATACATGACGATATACTTCATCCCTATTAATTTTATGTTAAACAACATAAAATAACGTTAATTATATCATTATTAATAGCCACAAATCTTAATAGATTGTCTACAATTTTAATTAATTTACGAATGCCTCAATTTTTGTAACATAACTTTTGTCGCAAATGAAATTAAGGGTATTCCCTGATGATTTCATACAATCAATGATTTACTTTACATGTTCTTAGAAAATCATGATTTTACAAAATCGTAGATAATTATACAAGTTATTTAAATTTCTTGCGTTCGCCATAGCCGGTGATTCTATACAACTGACAGAGATTTCACAATCAAATTGACTATCGCTATACTCTCCGCCATGCACATGTGCATATTTTCGCAAGAGATTCGCAAAGAGATAGCGTTTGCGCGCGAATAAAAATTGCATCGTAGCCGAGAGAGATCTTGCATCTTTTCGGGATTTTTGCGGAGCGGTCCGTACAACTGTCTGGCGTCGTCGAAATTCAGGATCATTAACCTTTTATCATAATTCCATTCACGACATTCGGGCTACTGGGGGACAGCGGGAAGCGGCTGCGTAAGGCCGACGCCTCGTTCGGTGGTAAACCGAAGACCGCACAATCGGTCGCAAACGGGGACGCTTTTACACCGATGTAATAGAAAGTGTCGTCGTCCTCGTCGGCGGTGTTCTGCTTTTTGGACGTGGTTGTCGTTGCCATTGCCGCGCTAAAAGTATCGTTATACCTCGTTGTGCTTTACTTCTAGAAGAAAAGCAAACGTGACGCACGTGAGTGACGATCGGAGCCGTTTATCTCGAAAGTAATGAAAGAATCACTTCGAGGAGTTTCTTTGTGGGACTTAATGGAAAATTCAGGAAAACATCTGCGATCGCGAGGTGCTTTTATTATCACAAGATTCTTCTGTCCGTGATATTCTCTCCCTTCGAATAGTTACAGCAACGTTCGATCAGAATAAAAAAACGGGAATCCCTCACTGAGCTCCCGTTGAAGTTTGATATAAAAACGCGATTGGTTTTTGAGTTACTTTAAAAATATATGGAGCTTCAGAATTCATATTCGTCAATAAAGAAATAATTAAATTAAGTTTACATAAATAAAAGATTTTAAGATTTAAAGTGCTTTCCTGGACAATAAAAAATTCTAAATTGTTTTTCTAACATCTTACACAATTACCTTATAAAGAGTACAATTAAGGGCACAATTATCTTGTGTAAGAAATGATTCACACGGACGAAATATATATCCTGAGATTATACATAAAAAAATGTGATTTATAAACTCACTTTCAGGATAAATGGCACATTCCGATCGAATGAAACGTTGTTGGGGCTGATACGTTAACGCGATTCACCGTATCTCCAATAGAAAACAAACAATTAGGAGGTAGTAGCAAAGTATTGAAGAAATAATATAACGAAGTACATAGTTACTCAAATTTTATCAGAATAACAAGCACTTCGGAGGGGAACAAATGAAAGTTTGACGGCAAATTATAGTTATAATTATTTTCTGTTCTTTTTGTTATAGATATATTGCTTAGACTATTGGAGATAATTTCTAAATAATTTTTTTTCTATTAGGAGAATGTGATATTAGCACATATATAAACATACACATAATGTATATGCAAGTGATAATGCTTATAGAACTACGAGCTTTCAATGAAAGCTCGCGTATTTTCCGATAATGCATAAAATTCTGAGTGAAAAAACATTACTATTAAAGTTCTGCGATATTAGGTGACATTAAATACATTGTTTATGATTTTCCTGCATATCGAAACTTCTAAATACAAAATATATAAATATGTGCAGCTAATTACAGTATACATATCCCGTATCACATAAAATATTTTCTTCAAATATATTTTGAATATTATTTTAAACTATTAATATTAACTATTTATATTAAAAATATTAACTTGAAAACTATTTATTTTTATTATAACAAAATATTTTTCGTCAAATCGTATAATTCTCTTTATATGTATATATTTTTTTAGTAAAGAATAAAAATTTATTTTTATTTATGTTATAACTCAGAATTTTATACGAATCGGAACATATATGAATTGCTTAATTTATAGATACCTATATTTTATTGCTATGGTGCAGAAAACAAGTTGTTACATATGTGTGCGCAAAATGCAATAAAAAGTTTTTAGAAAAAACGACAATAATTATCGTTAATTATATGCATATGTAGCATTTAATAAATATAATGTCAAAAGCAGGAAAATATTTCATTCCTTCTGTTTCAATATAATTCTAAAATATTCTTTGTCATACTTTCTTCTAAGAATATAAGTATAGTATAAGTCGTATAAAATTCCATATTCTTTCATCGGAACACCAAGCAGGTTCTCTATTCGTTCCTTCTTTTTCAATCCTATTTCATATTCTACCTACATATTCAGTCTTCTTTCGTATCCATGTGTACAGAATGGAAATGTGCGCGTAATCAATTTAGGGTAAGAAAACGAGCGGAAGATAGGAAAAGCTACAACAACGCGCAATTAAGTAGCAAATGTGAAATGTAGCGAAAGAATAGCTAGAAAAGAAAATGTTGCATTTACTGCGATTGGAGAGAAAGAGGTCGGGAAAGAATAAGGAATCGCTATGTATAAATTCTTTTTATATCATATTCTTGAATTATTTTAAATAGGCAATGAAGAGATTGTAGTCCGTACTTAATTACGTTACATGCGGCATCATTTAACTCTTTGTTTTATCCAATTAACTGCTTCTCGTGCTCTTTTTTTAAAATGCATCACGATTTCGTGCGCTCATTTCACTTATCTATATACTACGATTGTATTATACGAGCTTGTCGAATCACTAATTTGCTTGCCGACAAAGGACAAAGGTTTCCGTGAAAGAACTATGAGATTTTAGGCAGAAATACACAAAGAGGATAATATATTGAATGGCTTCTGCCCAATATATGAAATTGGATTTCTTTCATTTTACTTTTACGACTCTTCTATTCATTTTTTTTTTTTTTTTTTTTTACAAATGTATGGGCGGCGACCGACCACACGAACACTGGCAGTCGGCATATCTTTGACAAGCTATATTGTACATAATGAAATATTAACCCAATTCAAACATCTCTGAGTAATGCATTTGACAGTTACACGTAATATACGCGGGGATAAAGGATCTTTTTTATGAATATAAGCGTAATAACTCGATAGCACAGAAGCACAAGCTAATACAGAATATAATTTTATATCGCAAACTTATTTGATTTAGATTCCAGTGATACTTCAAGATAATACTGTCATATTTCTTTTTTTTTTATTCTTTATTTCTCTGCAGATAAAAATATCTGCGAATATCAATATTATGCTATCATTTTTATTAGACTCGCCAGACGTATCATCATTTTCTATATCAATGTACTTATATCGGACAATTAATTTCATATAAATGCTTTTAATTGATTTTTTTGTTACATTTCTTCGCTGTACTTGTTTTACGCAAGGATTAACTTGTTATACGGAAGGATAAACTAATTAAGGAACAATAATTATCCAACCCAAGCAATAATTCATATGTTTGCTAGTTTCAGTACGACATGCTGTCCCTGAATTAATTTTAATGTATGCACATGCTGTAACAACTTGTTTACGTTGCGAGAATGAGAGAGAGAATTAAGATTGTCAAATGAAGACTAGATAATGAAAGTAGGTGAGCTTTATCTTAGAAGCATTAGAATGGTTTTGTGCCTAATGAAACGTCACACTTATACTATTATATCAGGGTGCTCTTGAAGTAGCAATAGACGAATTTCGAGCCATACCAGCTTTTACAACGGGCTCAGGTTCGGGTTCCGCGAACTCTTTTCTCATAGTCCACATGTACTCATTATAATCCTGCTTAATGCTAGTACTGGACGATGCGACGACTTTGTAACCGAGTACCTCTAAAGCAGTCAATATTATGCAAGGATGCTGCAAATATACTATCGTCGAGTCATCGCAATATCCTATAGAAGAGAAGCGACCCAGCTGGTCTATGTCAGCCGCTATAACATAATTAAACATTACTCTCACCTAAAAATCTTGGATTTGTCACACCTGCAACACATTTCTAGCTATCATTATCAGCTCTAATCTTCGAGGTGTGTCAATTTACCCGAAGTGTACGTTACATCTTGCTATATCTTGCAACGCTATTTCTATTATCTGGTGCGTGTAGAAAGATTAACTATATAAAACGTGATACAGAGCTCAGAAATATATGACTCACGTGTCGCGTTGCGCGTTATCTAATTGAAAAAGTTTCTGACAAAGCAAAGCGTAACATGTATACATATATTTGCGAGTAAGGGCGAATACAGAGAGGAGTTTTTCGTACCTTTAAGCCCTGACACTAAAACCCTCCAGGGATATTTATGACTGTACGACGCTAGGTTACCACGTACTAGAATGTATGGCATCTGTAATAGTCGGCTAAGACAATCTGTAATAGACGACATCCCATGGATATATGTAACGCATATTCAGATAAATGTGTTAGACCTCTCCACAGCTGCTAATCTGATACCGATAACGAGATCTGTTACCGTGTGCTAACTGATGTGCGCTACAATTTGGAGCGCACTTATACCAGAACCTTAGCTTATCAACTTGATTCATCAAAATTGAAAAATATCAAATAATCGACAGGGTCCAGAGAGTTTAGAAAAATCGTCACATCGCAAATATCTTCATTTAATTTATTCTTATTGCAAAATTGATAGGCCAATCACACTTATCGATTAATATTATTTAAAAAAAAATAAAGCAATCTAAAAAAATGAAATAATTGAATAAACTAAAAGCTGTGCTCAGTCAGACGAAAACCCTATTCGCTCCAACCAGTCCTTTCGTGTCCCCACGAGTTTCTAATCCTCGCATCATAACTCACGAACGAATTGACGAAATTTAATGTTCCAAAGCGCAAGTTAAAGCTAAAAGTAGTAGCTTTAATTTGCGCTTTGGAACATTAAATTTCGTCATTTCGTTCGTGAGTTATGATGCGAAGATTAAAAAGGCGGAAAAAGGGGTTGGAGCGAATAGGGTTAAAAATTAATCAAAAAGAATGAAAAATTTCCAGAGATATTCAGGAGAATCGATAAATATTTGAGGAATGTGCTGACGGAGGTTTCTTCAACTTCCAGCAAGTTTACTGAATGCTTATCGTTAAGAGCCTTTAGTTTATTTAATCCTAACTTTTTGAAGCACACCTAAACGTACATGTACCCTCGTTTTGTAACAATTAAGCGAACGAAATTCGCCAGGCAAAACGTGTACGACGTTTGCAATCGGCATTTCATTTATTATTCAGAAAGTTCTGAATAATAAATCCGAATGTGTCAAACGTGACTCAGAAAAAGTTTTGCTTTATCACGACACATGCGTCGTACGAATTCTCCTGATCGCCGTTGACGTATATATTGAACTCTTACCAATAAGCGAAGAGGGACGAGGAGGAGGACCGAGAGAGCCCCGAAGAAACGAGCGGCTTACGAAGTTACACGCCCTTTCAGCGATACAATTCGAACGGTCGGCCACGTGCGTGATATATCGACTATCCTATCCTTTCCTTGACCACCGTTTTCTATCCGAATAACGTACTATTTTACCTTGAAAATCGCTCCTACCGTTAACGCGTTTGGATTCACAGGTGGAACGAACACAAAAGTACGCAGTACTCGATACTTGATGCCCAGAGCCAGGTTGTTGTTCATAAACGCGAGAGACGAACTAGACGCGGAACGTAACGTGAGGTTACGAACGAAAGGCAGAGGCGGCGCGTCCTGATTGGCTGCGTCATTTTTGTCCATTCCTATCAATGGCTATGTTTCGATATTCACTGCAAGTACTGAAAATCTATAGTTTGCGTCACGTATTATTATAGATTTTCAGGACCGGCAGTGAATTTCGAAACGCAGCCAATATAGGTTAACTTTAATCGCGATTTATCAACTTAATCTTTTATCGTTTTCTAATTCTAAAGAATTGAAAAACGATGAGAAGAGCAAGTTCTAAGAATTAGAAAAATTATAATTGCGTTTAACTAAATTTGTTAAGACCGATGTTACAGAAGGAGAAAATAGAATTTAAAGACTTAGGGTGCCTCCCCATGCAGGACGAAATCTCGGAAAACGGAATCTCGGAATCATTTTGATTGGTTAGTCCCTTGAGGCTATTGGTTAGCCTCATGGGACTAACCAATCAGAATGATTCCGAGATTCCGTTTTCCGAGATTCCGTCTTGCATGGGGAGGCACCCTTATAGCCCAGTCAATAGAGACATTTAAATGGAATTAATTCCGGGAAGCAATTTTTTTTTTTTTTTACTGTTTCGGAGGGTCATGAATAGTCTAAAACCGGATTTTCGGGATTCTAACTCGAAAGTGGGGGGTGAAATTTTATTATTTTTTGAATTTACTTGGTATAATAAAAAACATCTTTTCCACATCACCACGGGGGTAGAGTTTATGGCGCGTTTATTCAAAAAATTAAAAAAAATAAAATAAAATTTCACCCTCCACTTTCGAGTCTAAGACCCAAAATATCGATCCTAGGTGAAAAATAATAAGGACCAAAATTGTAGAGTATTAAATTTTCTACAAGTTTGGTTATTACCAATTTCACTCTAAAGTTGAAAATAAGCGAGATATTTACAAAATCAATCTTCTAATCAAAATGGCGGCTAACGCTCCAGGGTTAGAATCCCGAAAATCCGGTTTTAGACTACCCATGATCCTCCAAAACAGTCAAAGAAAAAAAATCGCTTCCCGGAATTAATTCCATTTCAGCGGCTCTATTGACTGGGCTATTATGGCGTTTTCGATTTGCTACTCGACCCGACTCGGGTCGCATCAATGGACGTGGAATACATACATAGATTCCACGTCAATGATGCTAGAGTCCTGTATACATGATGCGACCCGAGTCGGTTTGAGTCGCAAATCGAAAACGCTATTAAATTATATAGTTTATATTTTCATGGCATAATCATGTTCTGTATCTTAATTCTTATTAACTTTTCAACTGCAATTAAATATATCTTCTATTATTTTGATGGGTTTAAAAATGTTTAATTTTTTTAAATTAAAACGTTTATCTTATTTTCTTTGTTTATTTTTTTTTATTTTTTCTGATTTCAACATTTTATATATATATAAAACAGTTTTAACATTTTTAAAGTAATAAAATGTTAAACGACACTTATTATTTACTACCTAAACGTTCTTTTTACGGAAACCAAAACCATATTATATTAAAAATATTCTCAATCCCATGTTGGATTTTTTAATTCCTAACAAAAACCTATAATACGAAATACGACGCGCGCGCAGCTCTCTGACAAGCCTCTCGACGAATCCGATTCGCGCTCCCGGGCGATGACGTCACAGCGAGTGAAGCGCGGGCAGCGCGGCGCGCGGCGGAAGGTGTAACGAGCGAGCGAGCTGACGGACGGACGGACTTGTGTGTGGCGAGTGACAGGTGGTTTGACGTTTCGCTCGTCTCGCCATCGTCGCTAGCGACAGCGCGGCCCGCCTGCCATATTGCGCGTGATATCTCGAGGCGAGCGTTACGTCCGCGTCGTCGTCGTCGTGCGACTCGATGACAGAGTGAACGAGCGTACGTGGAGCAAAACGAGCCCCGCGGACCGCCGTCTGCGTCAGCCGCGCCGTTTCACCGTTCACACCCCTCGGTCACGGCCCAGCGCTCGCACGGCGAAGCAGCCCGCAACCTTCTTACACGGCGGTTCCGATTCACGGAGCGTGTGAGTAATCCGCTCCGCACCCGCGCGCGTTGTTGACATCTTGTGAGTCGACTCCCACCAGTCATCGTCAGTCATTCCCAACCGATATCCGGAAACGCGGACACGTCCACGTCCGTGTCCACCTCGTGGAATCTCTCTCGCCGCGCTACCCATCCTCCGCCGATCGTCGATCGCGGGCACCGCGCTAATTAGGCGTTAACGTAATTATGGGAGTGGGCGGCGCAGGTGTATTGTTGACGTTGTTGGCCCGAGAGACCCAATCTCCGCGTCTGCGGAGCTCGGATAGGCTCCGCCGTGGCGAAACACACATGCCCCTCGCCTCGTCGTCGAGTTCAATTCAATCTATCCCGAGAGTCGAGTAATTTAACACCGCCGTGTTTGTGAATGTCGGTTCTGCGACGAAGAAAACTTTTCCCTATTCACAAGAATTATTCGTAAATTTGTAAACGACGTTTCTGCGTGTCACGAAAGCTCGTTGTCAAACATATTTTTTTCCAAAACATGAGAATTTTATATATTTTTTATATATTGTCATATATATTTATGATATACCGAGCAATAACAAATTAATAATCGATTTTTCAAATAACATTAAAGCTCAATATACATATTAATTTACTATCAAAACTGTATAATTCAGTTTAGAAAATTAATAGGTTTATTATTACATTTCTTTGTCAACCAAGGTTGATAATGATTTAAAATTTTTTTTGTCAATTTTGGAATTGTATTACAAACGTAAATAATTGCGAAAACATATACTTATTGACTATACTATTGACATATACACCTGTTGTTGATACATTCCTATGAGTCATGGTGTCTTATCTCATGTTGAATGAAACAAAAGATCGTGGGATATTCTGTGAAGTGCAAGATTAGTATAATCCATCTCGGATATCTTTGCAATAAGCTTGGAAACAATAACTTCCTAACAATAGGTTGAATGAGCATTGCTTAAAAAACTTTCGCAGTAGATTATGAGCTTCATTTTCATTTCTCGCGAAATAATCGATAATGGACAGCTGCAACAAATATAATACCATTCTCCAAAAATCTTAATTGCAGGTGCAAAATGTCGACCGGTCCATATAACTATTCCTATATCTTTAAGTACATCATCATAGGGGATATGGGAGTGGGCAAGTCATGCCTGCTTCATCAGTTTACAGAAAAAAAATGTGAGTAATAAAAGAAATTACTATATATATAATTGTATTCACTTGTGGACAAAATCATATGTAAGAATTATACAAAAATCATTTTGTGCTTTATCATTGTTTTTTACGACACATTCTTAAAAGATGTGCTGTATAATCTTACGCGTACATAATTATATGACTGTGGCACATTATGCGATGTATACTGCTGCGCACGACACGGACAATATTTAGACTTGCAACTTGCAACAGTACACTGACTTTTGTTATCAGTATACTAGCATAAAAGAATTACTCCTTATTCTGAAGAAAAATCATTAGATATAAGAATTGTGTGTGCAAAATTATTA
This sequence comes from Temnothorax longispinosus, assembly GCF_030848805.1. NCBI lineage: Eukaryota > Metazoa > Arthropoda > Insecta > Hymenoptera > Formicidae > Temnothorax > Temnothorax longispinosus. The sequence continues at coordinate 5,151,379 of NC_092364.1, read as the reverse complement.
AATTCTTCATTGTTAAAGGCAGTTCGATATTTAACTGTTTTTAAAAATTCAGTATCATCTATAATAAATTAGTGTAGATGTTATGATTTTCATATATATTTATATAATTCTCATAAATTCGTTTAAATAAAAATGCATGGTTTGCATATTCTATAATTATGAGCTATGTGTAGAGCTATTTCATTAAAATGTGATCCAAAGACTAAAGTTATAAATTATTTCTTGATGTAATATATCTTATATTTATGCAAAAGTATTAAAGAATAAAGGTTTTTATATAAATGTTCTTGTAAATTTAGTCATGGCAGATTGTCCACATACCATTGGCGTCGAATTTGGGACTAGGATCATAGAAGTAGCGGGACAGAAGATAAAACTGCAGATATGGGACACTGCTGGGCAAGAACGATTTAGAGCAGTTACTAGGTAATGACTGTAATGTTTCAGGCAATAATCATATCTAAAATTATAAACGCGTACAAAGGAAAAAATATTTCTTCTTAGATCATACTATCGCGGTGCAGCTGGAGCATTAATGGTGTACGATATTACGCGTCGTTCAACTTACAATCATCTCAGTAGCTGGCTGACAGACACGAGGAATTTAACAAATCCGAGCACTGTATGCATATTGCTATATTACATGCCGCAATGCAATTATAAAAATTTCATGTTTAATTGAATTTGTAATTTAACATCTACAATAAGAGAAAGAAAGTTACTTTCCTGAATTATTTTATATAACCAAGTAATATAAAAACAAATCAATTCTTTGTGCAGGTTATATTCTTAATTGGTAACAAAAGTGATCTCGAAGGTCAACGCGACGTTACCTATGAAGAAGCGAAGCAGTTTGCTGACGAACATGGCTTAATGTTTGTCGAAGCTAGCGCAAAGACGTGAGTATTTTATCTTAAAATATTTAAATATAGATAAATTTTCTCTAATGATTGTAAATGGAATCGTGTATTCTAATTTCTTTTTCAACAGAGGACATAACGTGGAGGAAGCCTTCTTGGAAACTGCAAAGAAAATATTCCAAAGTATACAAGACGGGCGGTGAGTTTGACAATTCATAATTAAATAAAAGATATTTAGTACGTTGAATAAAACTCTACCACTTGAGAGTTATAAAATATGTTATAAACTAATACATATCCCGAATAATGTTTATTTGAAAATTAATTCTTTTTTTCTGTCGGCAGATTGGACCTAAATGCAGCGGAATCTGGTGTACAACATAATCCCAGTCAACCGGGTCGCACCAGCCTCCAAGGAGTATCTAATGAACAGCAGGGAGGAAAAGATTCCTGCTCCTGTTAGGTCCTATTATTTGTTTGTATATAGATATATTAATTGATCGGTACTATTAATGCATATATAATTTGTACTAAGTGTAGTTGACAGATTGTCTCGTAGCCTGTATCCTCCCTTTGATAAGCGAAGTCCACTTAAAAAAAAAAGAAGAATGAAATCTGTTCAAAATGTTCTTTTTTTAATTAGCGTCAATTTATGATGTTCAATACGATGTTATAAGTACTCGACACAATATAGAGACGTACATTGTAAAAATAATTCCGATAATGCTGCTAACTTTTGACGCGCGGAGAGTCATTGATAAAATGGCTTTTGTATGATTATTGCAATTTATATACTATTTTCACGTAGACGTTTTGTATATTTTATGCATTTTTTGTGAAGCCAGATAAAGGAAGATAATTCATTTAGAATATACATATAATGGTATATGTAGAAGCACATATGTAGAAGCCGATCAATCTTTCTCATGTGTTGACTGAAATTTTTTTGTTGGAACGACTTAACGGCGAACACAAGCGATGGAAATTCATCTAATTTACATCTGCATGGGAGGATCGCATATTTGTTGTAACATGCAATTTTGCTTTAAAAAATTTAATCAATGAAAATTTAACTTAAATTATGAGTGGTCAGATTTTTCTCAATCTCACTTTTTAAACCTGCTTTACTTGATAAGATATGCACGTCCATGCGAGCTTCGTGATTTCAGTTATCTTTCGTACTAATTATTATAGATGGAGAGAGAAAGTAGGGATCAAAAATTTACTTTTTTTTTATTAACATCTAAAAGATATATCTATTCTTGATGAAATAAATATATATGTAAATTTAATATTGTTTTTTAGTGACAAATTAAAGATGGAATTATTCGTCTTTCATTTGTGATATCAATTAAAAATCTATTTTTGATTTCTAGAATTTAAACTAGCAAATATAGTCGTATATATTACTTGAATATTATATGAGACAATGTAGCTTGAATTGTCACGCATTTTTTTCCACATTTTTTTGTCCACCCAGCGGATCTTTAACATGTAATGCTTCTGTGCTTTATATTAGAGAACAGTATTAGCCAGATCTTATTTTTCACAATTACTTATTATATGGGGGGGCTTACATAAACATGTAAACTAATTTAACATTGATAAATTAATTGGTGTGCTTTCACACACAGTTATACAAGTTCTATCTTGTTATGATTTAATCGTACAGAGGTAATATTACTATGGCCAAGGTTCCATAAAGAAATAAAACAAAATGAGAGACGGCGTGCAACGAACACGATGATTTACGTTCTCTTCAGCGTTGTATGGCTTGTAAACGATTTGTATTTCGGTAGCATAAGAAGATGCGAAGGATCGCTTCGAATAAACTTGACCAAAATTTTATCAATCTGTTTGAATCACGAGCGGTTTGTTTTTTACTATACACCCTGTATTAACCGTGTTATCTGAAATACTTTGAGAGACAACAAAAGATAAATTTAGGATTTTTACAATTATTACAATTCCGTTCTTTTGTCGCATGTCCAATAGCATTTGTTTCATGGAACACTAGTGCATTTTTTCACAAGTTTTTATTATATTTTTGGATCTTGTACGAATAACAAGTATGAGAAAATGCCAAAGAATAAAAATACTTCTACATGGTGCTAAGTGCTAACAAAGAGAACGCCAATCTTTGTTTTTGTTAATAAATGCTTTCCTAAGAGCTATATGTTGCTTCATTAAAATGAATACAGATTTTTTCCACGTATAGTATATTATATTTATCTTTTTCTAAAAATCCTTGATGTAATTTTTGTGAAATCTATTTCTAGTATAATTCTACCTGTACATTATAATCACGTCCAAAACTTGTATAATAAAGGATTTAACTTTTCGCATCATTATAGAATAGAACAATGTAATTTCTCAAACATCTTTTTACTACAATAACCGAACAATTCTTTATTCTCATAATAAAAGATATGTATTTAAACATGTTAATCAAGTTTATAAAAATGAATAATTAATAATAATTATAAATTTTTATTTAAAAATGATTGATAATTATGTTTTCTTTCAATTTTCGAAGATGACAATAAATAATTAGGTCATTCGCAACGGTCAGGAATGATTAAAGAATATAACTTTAAAAGATTACGTACATATATAATAGCAATTTTTTTCGTTTTGATGGACTTTTTTGTCATTATTTACAAAGATATATCACACTTTTTATCATTATATAACGCCTTGTTAAATATCATATGGCTATTATTATCGAGATTATTATCGCGAATACGCCGCGACGCGACGTACCGAAAGATACATATATACAACTTCCAAGCAACGTGTATGCTCCACGTTGCATGTCAACGAAATGTCAAGCATCTATTGTCTATTTCTACGTCGTAGAAAAGCGACCGCCTCGACTTGACGCGTTTTGGCGAACTCGTGTTCTCCTCGGGGGAAATAATATACCTTGCGAAACATGAATTTACAAATTATCGCCGCTTTTATCGTGACCTGTCACTTCGCGAAAGGGTGAGGTGTGATGTAAGATGTAATATGTAATTATCGTCATTAATATTACGCATGATGCGTTCGAAAATTACGCGTCGGGATTACGGATTCGGAAGGGAGGATTCCCACGACCGATGGATCTCGAGAAAAATCACGAATGATTGAGGACAGTTGATCTCTCGTGAATTAACCTCTACGACTACAAATAAACGACAAATTCCTTTTAATGTACATGATTGTTAATTGATTTTGGAAAAGATTTAATGATGTGATTGTAAATGTATTATACTCTAAAATGTATTACTTTTTGTCTAATTATACCTTGATCTACAATTCATTGGATTTTCGAAGGCAATTCGGATCTATTTATAATTTGATCCATCATTGTATATTTGAATGTATAATTTATATATAGGCCTAGTTTACACCGATCTCTTAATACGCGTATCAAATAGTATATTTGAGCTGATCAGCCAATAATGAAACTAATTTATTAGTTATTTACTATTTAATACGCGTATCAAGTGATCGGTGTAAATTAGGCCTATAATGTATTCTGAATCTTCGAATGATTATGGCTGCGTGGCACAGTATATACTGTAGCTGTGGTCTTAACACTGCAAATGCTTCGAAGCATTTCTCTTCTCCTTTCTTTCAGGGAAGAAAGAAGGAGAAGGACGCTTCAAAGCATTTGTAGCATCAAATGGACTACAGCCTATAAGACACATAAAATTGTAAATAGAATTCTATTTTGAATTTTGGTGGGAATTATAAACTGTTTAAAATAAACTTCCAGTATAAATAATAATAAAATGAAGACTAACGAATTGTTACATTTTCACTATTTATCTTTTTCCTCGTATTGCGGACTTGAAACGTTTCCTTTTGTACGAAATGATACAAGGATATGCAAAAATTTAATTTATCTAACTGACTGAAACTGTGTGAATGAAGTACAAGTTGTTGTCTACATTTGTTTGCATCATTTGGATTTAATCAGGGATAAAATGATGCTCTTCGATTTCACGGATGCGCAAAGTGTGGACGATTGGCGGGAGATGTCCGACACTGTGAGAACAGTGGGAAAATCCAAAGCTGTCTTAACGCTGCAAACAAGCCAGCTCTTCCAGAGAGCGGTCCTCTTCACGCTACTGAATCCGCAACCAAACGGTGCCGGTTTCGCTGGCGTCAGAAAACCGACGAACCTGGACCTGTCGATATTCAGAAATATCGACATCAGTTGCCGGGGGCAGGGGCAAAATAGCCACTACAAAATATCCTTGAGACATCGAGGAGAGAATTCCAATAAGGACCTCAGCTATGAACAATTCTTCACGGTAAAGCTTCAGTCTCATCCTGTTTACCATTGTTTTCGATTCCATTTTACTGATCTTTGGAATTTGTTTGTGACAAAGTATCGCGTTGGAAACAATCTTCTTTCGGTACACATTCTTCGAAAATTCCGCTTCAGGTACCAATGTCGGACGACGAATTTTCCACGATGACTTTACCTTTGAAAGACTTCAAACCTTATTATCGTGGACGTGAGGTTCCGGACGGTGAGCCTCTAGATACAGCAAATATCACTATGTTTGAGTTTCAAATTTATGGTGGAGTTTACCAGCCCATCAAGCAACGTGGCGTGTCGGCGTTAGAGATAGAAACTGTAGCAGTTTCTTCTTAATAATCCATTCTGATCTTCTAGTCATAATAGAAAAAAAACGCAGCATCTCCTGAAGAACTTTTATTTATATACACATCAAAAGTACATCTATGAATGACAAACATTTATTGGATATTCTATATTAAAAATAAATAATTGTTTTTTATATTTTCGCAATTGTTAACAAAATTTAAACTTTTTAAACATGTAAATTTTTATAAATACTTTTTGAACATCTTGTTGTTTGTGCGTGAAAGCAAACGAAATGGAAACATTATTAAAACAATAAATACATTATTAATATTATTTACATATAATATTGATTGTATGAATTATTACATTGTATATTAAACATTTATATATTAAATATGAAATCTTTAGTATTTCACATCAAATTCACATATCAAATAACTTTCTCAAAAAGAGCGTAAAATACATTTGAACGATCTTGGATGTTTCCCAAGATTTTGATTGGTAAATCTTTATATCTTTATTATTGATAAATCTTAGTTTGTTTTTGCGTTTTTTCAGATAGTATTGAATAAGCTTCTTTAAAATTGTTGTACGTATTAAAACTATGATGCATTCTGTAAAAAAAAAAGAAGAATTATGTATTTACTTGTGTTACTTAAAAATAAGAAGAGAGAATAATGTGACAAGAATTGTACTTACTCTTTAAAAGCCTCGTCCATTGTCGAGATTTTAGACGTGTGACAAACGATGATAGTCTTACACACTTCCGGATCGAATAACGGCATGATATATTGATTCCCTACGCGGTTCATATCGTCCTTAGTAACGGCAGAGATATGTCGTATCAATGGAAGACAATGATCAAGCGGCATACCGCGACAACACCTTAATGATTCATTCGCTCTGTTGCCTATGGCGTTCTTCATTGTTATGATCTGGTAGATCATAAGCGATTTGGCCGATTCGCAAAAGTTGTCGCCCCAATGCCCAGACACACGATTTTCCTGCAACAGAAAACTCATGATGCAAAATATTCTCTTTCTTATATAATTGTTATATGTTTTATATAATATTTATATATTTATTTATTCCTTGTATGAATAATCTATTACTACTCATACCACATTCGTTTTTGCCTTAATGTATGCGCCTAGCAAGTCTGTAGCGTCATCAATAGCCAGGTACAATAACCCTTCGTGCAATGACACGAAAAATTCGAAATCACGCGCACGTTCAGAGTGTCGAATTAATAACGATAAGGGTCCCTGAAATTATATATCTTTGAAATGACGATGATTGATTTTGCGTTTTTTTGATTGACAAGTATCACAGCGCTTACATCCATTTGATCAAGATACATCAAACAAACGAGCAAAGCCGGCAGATCAGGGTTCCGATAGTCGTTTATGGAGGGATAAGTTCGTAGGAAGAATGCCTTCGTTTTGTTTTCCAATCCCACGATACATCCGTTAATAGCAACATGGTTCGTGAGAGTCATTAATGTCCAATCAGCAGTAATGTTGAGCCTAAAAATGTATTACTATTAGTATATTATATATATATATATTTTTTTTTGGCGGAAAGAAACAAGAAAGTCTTTACACATGTTATAATTCAATGCTACAATAGGTTTTAAAAATCGTTACATGTTAATGATTCACTCTGTTTTTTATTATATATTATTATCCTAACATTTTCCGACAATTTATCAAGTATAATAACTATATTTACTTGGCTTTTTCTGTAACTACATCAGGAAAAAATGTTTTCCATGGAGCGTAGACATTTGAAACTTCCTTTGTTAATTTCGTGACGTTAACAGTCATATACAATTCCATATTTTTTGATAACGTCAGAGTTTTTCTGCTTGATTCGATATTTGCCATGATTTCCTTCTGACCTGCATCATTCTTCAAACGTTCTATAATGTCGGTGAGGAATTCTTCTTGTTGCAATAAGCTGAACATGAAAGGATTGCTGTCTACAAATATTCAAAAAATACATATTACATATTTCTCTTTTATTTAGTATATATTCCAGTTTAATGATTTAAAAGTTGTTTCCAGAATTATGGATTTAAAGAATTGTTTACAGATTTAGAGATGAGATTTATCATTTACCTTCATTGTACAGTAATATTTTCATTAAATCGTTTGCAATCTGGTCCCCTTTTTTCTTCAATTGAGCAATATCATTTACTTTTTTCGTTGCTACTGCTTTTAATCTGTCAACTGTTAACACAGTATCATATAAAAGTTCTTTAATCCACTTAACACCTTTCTCATACTTTTCATATTCAAGCTACATGAAAAAGATATGTAACAGTTATAAATCGGTTTAAATTATTCATCTATTACTTCTTTATAAAAGAAGAAAATGTAGTAATTTATTATACGTTACATACATAAGTATACATACTTGAAGTATCAAATAAACACCAGAGGATTTGAATGAGAATCCTATGGGCTTAAAAATACTAATTTGAGTGGCAGTCACGACAGTATCTGCTTTCAATTCATCTATTACTTCCTCATAAGGAATCAGATGATCGGCCCTTTTCACCGGAGATTCCATAATGAGCTCTAGCAATAGTGGAATATATTTTTTACATCCTTTACTAATGGAAGTAGTGTTCATGACGACGAACATCTGGATTTAAATAAAAAGCAATTAATTATAGTAATAATTATCTCAATAATTGATGTACAACCGTTAAATATGAATGTATGCCTTGAAATCTTTGCAAATAGAAAGAGATATTTCTGTGAATTATGCTTCCAACAGAATTACACAATAAGAGATATGATACTCACATAAATAAAGTTTGTATCGGCATGATCTAGATGGGTAAAAAACGGCAGTTGAGTGACATCAAATTCAGGATGCTGCTCCAGGGTTTCTGTACTGTAACTTTTAATGTGATGGAAGTCAATGGAATCTGTGCCAGGTACAGGTATACTTTCTAATACTTCGTCGGGTATATGTGACTTGAGAAAAAACATCATCAATAGCAAGAGTATTGCCAATGGCTAAGCTTTGGCTATAAAATACTTTAGTTACGCAGATACTTTCAATTTTTAATAAGAATATATTCACATACATTTTCGCTTATGGCTTGAAAAAAGAGTATATCGTTTCTCGCTAAACCAAGCATGCCGAACTCGTGTATCCGATCGATTTTCGTGTTTCTTTCCTCTTCCAAAAATATCTTCAACATTTCACGGCTAGGCGTGCCTCTTACAACGATCATCGGCGTATCGACAAAATATTTCTTGTAAAGATTTGACCAGTAACATTTAGGTTCATTTTCTAATCTTTTGAGATAATGTACAACGTTCAATCTATAATCCAGCTGTTAATGAAAACGAAGCAATTTTAATCAATATGTCCGATAAAACGCAGCAAATAAATAAATAAATTCGTAACATACATCTTTGTTCGTTTTTCCATATAATATATGTTTAAATAGCCCAGTTGCGATTGTATTATGCAGATTGTTTTCCAAGTCACTTAAATTTTTAATAATATATCTGCGAATTACAGTCTTCATTTCTTTTAACTGTATACCAACGTCAGATATATGTTTAAGTACTTTGATCACAGACTCCTTGATTAGAGGAACTTTACGACCCGGCACATTCGGGAACATCAAACTTAAAGCTGAAGTCGAGAATTCATGTAAGTAATATTCATAAGAAATCTGTTCCCTGATAAATTCTTTTTGCAATGCACCGTCGGATGTGAAATATTGCGAGAGTAAGCAAAAGCCGAAATAATCGTACAATTTATTAACCGTGGACGGTCCTTGCCAAGCTATACGAACATGTGCCCCAGCGCGGGAGTAGCACGGATATTGGAATTCCACATCTACGCTTTTTGCAAGCGGTTTAATTGGAGTCTGCCAGGGTCTTTTAAACACACTTCTCTCTCCCTGCAATTTTGAGACTATAAATATCAAGATTATCGCAAATACAAGATAAAGAATATAATGCCAAGATTAATAATCACACATCTCTAATTCGATAATAGTATGTAATATAATATGCAGTTAATAATAAACTACAATATTTTTCACTTATTTCTGACATTAATGTCTGTTTTTCTAATTTCTAAAATTAATAACTTTCAACTTAATTATAATATTAAAATTAAAGTTAATTTATAATTTACCTTTGATATTATTTTCTCTTCTAAAGATTCTAACACTTGCAAAACTTTATCATGCTGTACTTGACCTACTATTAACACAGTTAGGTTTTCTGGTCTGTAATATTCCTTATGATATCGTTTGATATCGTCGAGCACGAGATATTGCGATATGTGCGACGATGTACCTACACGTATAAAAATAAATAACATTTACAATAACATTACAATTCGATTAGGTGTTTCCTGTACCTTGAACAATCGAGCTATATCCACAATTTTCAGGATACATCGCTTTCATTAGTTCAGTATATGTTACATGTTCTCCATCTAATTCTTTATTCTTGGCGTTAAAATATAATGTACCCGCATCTTCTCCATACTTAGTAATATGATGTATATCTATAATATATGCTGCTTCCTATTATCAAAATGTACAAAGGTGTTAAACATTTCTCACATAATTTTTACATAGTTTGTAATTATTTATGTATTAATCGATAGATATATTAATCATTTATAATCAGGATGCAATGAGTATTTTACAGAATTTAAAATTATTTTTTATTTATTAATAAAAAATTATTATAAATAAAAAGTTTTACAAAGACAGAATTTAAAATTATTTTTTATTTATAAGAGAATGTACCATATAGCTAACATCATTTTTATTTATTAATAAAAAGTTTTACAAAGTCAGAATTGTAATATTTTAATATTTGACGTATTATATTAGTAAGATATTATATTAAATAATAAAAGAGTTAAGGCTCAGTCACAATGAGAAAAATAAGGAATAAGATAAAGGAATAAGGAATAAAGGAATGTCACATCTCACTTCAGTACACGTACATTAAAGTGAGATGCAACATGCCTTATTCCTTATTCCTTTATCTTATTCCTTATTCTTCTCATTGTGACTGAGCCCTTATTTTTCTTTTATATAAAGAAAAAATTATTAAAAATTTTACCTTAAGAGTAGGATAAAGAATATGATCAAGGTATACGGGCAGTAGGGAAAAAAATCCTTCGCTCCCACTTGTTTTCATGCTGTAACAAGTGTAATCTTGAAACGTATGAGTCTCAGTGCCAAGCGACAAGCATCTGTAGGACCAGCGATCCAAAAGATTTGTATAGGGATAATGTTCGCTGCCCGCAAATAGAATATGTGCCACCGCTTCAGGAAGACCTTCGTCATTCAGCACTTCGGTGGCTGAGGAGAGAGAATTGATACAAATAAAAATGAGATTAAAAGTATCACTAAACACTTGTATTTTGATGTTTACTAATTTCCCTTTCAGCAATCTTCTGAGACGAATAAGAATCAATTCATTCATGTCTGGACATAAAGGAAAACCGTGTCTGAAACGCGTGCAAGAATTACCGAGTGCAAAGTGGCAGTTGACAATCGGACCTTCCACGTCCGCGATGCAAACTGTCAGGCCGGTTCTCGCGGATTTGTACATGGAGAACGGGACCGAGTCGTTGATCTTCAACGAGTGCACCAGCCTGAATCCATCCGCGTCCTCTTCTTGCGGACCGTCGGCGGACCCCGCGGCGCGGGGACCCGAATACACGAACCTCGCGAAGTTCATTCGCAGCTCCAGCTCCGTTCCATTGCCGTGTAACACGAGATAAACTCTACTCTCTACTTGATCAATACTGTCAGACACCGTGCCGTTCAGCGCTATCAACCTAAACACCTAATCAGCCCGGTGCTAAACATACGTGCATGTATGTATGTATGTACACAAACACACGTGCACCATTGGTGCGTTCCGAAATGCACTGGTGGGATTGAAAGTACAATTCGCGCACGTGTATGTATGTATATACATACATACTATAGAGATCTGCTGTACTGTCAAGTGTCAATACATCTCGAAACACACCCGGTGACCCCTGTGTATGGGGTTACCCCTCGACCTCGTGTTCTGGGTGCTGGGTGTCAGGTGTTTCAATGGATTTGGATCGTTCACCAGGTGCCAATCAGCCACGAAGAAGAAGATTTAGATCGTTGGCTCATCCCGGACGAACGTAAACGGGAACGCTCTGTTGACGGCTATGGCGAGATATTCCAGCGACTCGGACTCGGATCACAGCAGCAGGTACCGAAGGAAGCGAAATCGAAAGTCGAGGTAAAATGCAAGATTGGAATTTTTTTTTTAAATTCGGGATAAGCTCATTGCTCCAGTTGTTTGACACACTCTTCTATCAACTGCTCTTCTTAGCCGATTGCAGTATTGAGGTTAGGAAAAGTTAGTAAAATGTTATACAATTTTCAGTTTGTATCTTACGTCAATTTTAATTAATATTTTATTAATTAAAGTTATAACATTTAACGTGTCCACGTGTTCGTCGAATCGTTTGATGCGATTTATTGTCAGATCTTATCCACGAGAAGAAGAGTCTCAGTACTCAGTGTTGCAATAACTCTTGCAGGTCTAGCAGCTCGGACAGCAGCGAGTCCTCGCCGCATCGAAGGAGATCGTCGAAGCACTCTAAAACGAAGCGCAAACACCGTTCACACTCGAGAAGTAGAGGAAGAGATCGGAATTCAAAGAGCCACAAAGGTTCCAGGAGCAGTCATTCGCGAGATCGAGACAGGAGACGTTACCGTTCCAGGACGGGCAGGTCGCACTCTTCGGATCGTACGAGAAGAAAAGCTAGGTCCACGTCCAGAGATAAGTCGCGAAGCCCCTCCAGCAGCTCGCAGTCGAATCAGCCGAAAGTTAACGTAGAGAAGAGCCAAATTCTAGCGGTAAAAGGTAGAAACGTTGGCTCTTAATATCACGATTAATATTTTACTTTAACGATTGTGCGTTATAATTAAGAGATACAAATTGTATGTCGCTTTTCAGACGAGTTTCCCATTGAGCCACGTTTCAAAGACAGTGTAATCGAGGAAATAAACGCCGAGGGTTTCACACCCAAGCAGTTCACGTCGTCCGCTAGCAAAGAGAGTAAATTTAAAAATATCGTTATAGACATTAGCTCGGATACCATACAGATTCCACCGGTGTCTAACGTCTCCAGCGGCCCAGAAAGCATATTTCACACATCGGTAAGTTTCTCTCATTTTTAAATTTTTTGATGATTTACTCCAGTGTACTCGTACAATAGATAACATTTGTTCCTTCTTCTCAGATTATGATGGATCAAGAAGCAAGGTTCGATAAATGGGTGAAGAAACTCTACACTCTTAGACAGAAAGCCATAGCTGACTTGGTACATACAAATAATATTTGACCTATGACTATACGTTAGTATTTTTTTTATACTAATGCATAATTGTATATGAAAACAAATTCTGTATGCAAAAAAATATATAACTGATTAAATTTTTATCAATAGAAAGTTTTTGTGAAATAAATCTCGGAGATTGAAATAAAACCTTTCCTCTTACAGCCATCTTTTGCTTTGACAAAACATCGATTCAAGAATCATTGTATTCGATATGGCATTAATACTGACATTCATATGTATCGTTTATTTTCTCGTCAGACTTTTACAATTAATTCGCGTACAGTTTTACAAATTTGGTTTTTTAACGCTGTAAAGCTAAGGAAACTTCTCAAACTCACGGAGATAGAAATGACTATATAGGAACTTAACTACAATCACACGAAATGTGACAGAGAGAATCGCGTAACAGTTCTATAATAAAGTTTCAAATGCGCAGACAAAATTACGCATCGCCGTGGAATTAACGGAAGCTAATTAACAAGATATTCTGCATTTCCATCCCCATCTGGAAAAATGGTGGAACTAACTAATGTACTATTTATTGCCACCAGTGTTTAATCTACATGTCTACGGACATTTAAAACGGCGTGTACGCGCCGCATATTTATACATTTGCATGTTCGTTTATTGGACTCGATAATACAAGCAAGCGCACGTAACTAATACGGAATGGATTATAAATGTTTAGGCACTCGGTCCATAATGTGATCCGTGCATATATTAATAAGCACATATTTCCTTTATGTCGGTTGATGTTTTTTTTTTATGTGGGTATTAAAGAGTTTAACTTTTCTAATCCATTCGGAAATACAACAAACACAGTATCTTTATTCGTATATTATATCTAATTGTTCGTTAATAACTATCTCAATAATTTATAGATGAAAATGATTTTGCAACAATGCGTCTTCAGTTTGCCAACTTAATTTCGATATCAATTATAGATAATAATAATTCATCACACGAAACAGACTAGAATTTTATTTCTTTCTGATATACTGTTTGAAATCAATTTTTACTCGCGAGTTATTTTTATTATAAAGTATTCTGTGAATTGAAAAAACCCAGAGACTCTCACTTCATAAATGTTAGTATTAGATACATCTATAACACGTAGCATTTAAAAGTAATGAATATCCGAGTACCTAGATACGTCTGCTGACACTTAATGCCGTACGTATATGTAATAAAATGTAAAAAAAAAAGTTTATATTTAAAAAAAAACGGCTTCTCTCTGCATGTGTGTGACAATGCACCAAAGTAGACTAATGGCAAAATTGCATTCAGTCGATCGCGATTCTTACCTATTCCAGTTCTGGTTCTCAGTTCCAGCTTTTATGCGTAATAACTTGACGATGAACTGATACGTAAAACATATATTTAAAATACGATATGATTTAAAATACTGCATTATTAATATTTACTAAAGCACGTAACTTTTCATGATTAGAAATGCAGAAGAGATAAGCAAGTCTTATATGGAATGTTCAAACACACCAAGACTTCTCTCGTGGATCAGTACTCTATGTAACTCCTGTGTTTTTCAATCCAAACGTTTTGTAAAAATATTTATGTAGTCACAGTAATCTTATGAATGTTTAACGTGTTTTACATATTAATCGCAATTGTAAAACAAATATATTTCTTATTGAAACACATTTCCAAAATTATTTTCAATTTTGCGATATTGATAATTCTTGTTTTATATCTCAATCTCACTGTGTTCTCAAGTACTGCCCGTGACGCAAGCGATAGATTTTCTAAACAAAATTCACAAATGAACGTATCTAGAGCTCACTAATAATAACGTATCATAAAACTGCGTCGTAAGCGCAACCACTTAGCACGTGCATGGCTATTCTACTAGTTTCATCGATTATTAACGCAGACATTCATAAATATAGTCAACAAGCTGTGTGCCAGAATCCTTAATAATAAACATTTTATTACTATGGCATATAACACCGCATTTGCTATCTGTTTGAATAATATACCACAAGGATATGGAAGAAATATTAATTTTCCTATAAGAACCTGCGGACAATACACCATCTTGCTGAGAATTCTTACATTTTTTTATAAGTAGTGATTCAATCGTTTAGCCTCTCACGATATTATAAAGGAGTTTCTCCTGATGTACTGTATACTTCAGATGAATAATAACAAATCGTGCTTGTATCATATGTTATAATCTAAAATTAATAGAAAATGGAAGGACTTATAATGACAATTTCGATAAAAATGCGGGAGTATATCTGAAATATGATTTAGGAAAACGCCGAGAGCGAGAAATTAATATTGATGCCCTATAAATGCAAAGTAACAATTCTAAACTCGACATAATATTTACCTATTTGCCCTGGACAGCTTATAATTTTTATACACTGATCTACTGGTGGTTGTAATATTCTAGAGTAATTGAAATTCCCACTGCTCAATTATTTCTCGCAGTTTCATTCGAAGTCCTCTAAATTTACGATATCGACTTCCATAATACTATTACCGGCGAATTGCCCGAACACTCCGCTCTGCGATGCGCTGCGTTTAACAACTGGAATTTTTGAAAATACAATAATATATTAGAAAGCACGTCATACGAGAGAGATTGTACTTTGTACAACTTGAAATTTGATAACTAACCACTAGAAGAATTTACTTTCTGCAGCATATAGGTAGGCAAGTCTTGGCATTCGCGCGCTATGTACGTCCCGACGAGCGACATGTCGGTAATTGGCGGTGTGATTACTTTCATGGTTTCACGTACGACTGCAGTGTCCACTTCGTAATAACCTGATAAATGAGAATTGTACGTGCAGCATATTTGAATAAATAAATAAATCAATAAAAGTCATACTTACCGTTGTACATTTTTCTAAGGAGATCATACATGTTACGAGGTGGCAGTACGCGCTGACGATTCAGTGGCATGACAAAGCAACACTGACCGTCAATATCTATGATACCCGTCTTATTCTGTAAGTAAATATGGCATCGTAAGAAATATGATCCGTGCGAGGAGATCGCGCGTATGCCGAATTGCGATACGGGAATAGGATATTCCGGTATCACAGTCTCCGATTAACGTGATCCTCCGATTAAACTCACTCTTCGTCTCTTTCTAGGAGGACAGTTAGAAAGAGATGCAGAGTGAGTTTAATCGGAGGATCACGTAATCGGAGACTGTGATATCGGCCCAATGACTCACAATGTTGAAATCGTGTATAAAGCGGCCCTGGCGTCCACCGCGGAAATCAGGCACGTCAATCTTCTCATAATGCTCGTTCTCAAGATCAATCTCAAATCTCTCCTTGAAGAAGTTATTGATGTCATGATCTATGTGTCTCGCGATATCTAGCGCATCCTGCTCCATGGCTCTGGTGAGACTTTTGGCGAACAGGTCGGAGTCGGCCAACAGTCCCTGATGAACCACATTGTTGCCGTAGGATGCTTTATTCGAGCTGTCGTACGGAATGCTGTACCAGCCAGTACGGAATCTGCGCATCTGAGTCCTCGCATACTGTTTGTAGATGTACAGCCCACCGATCATGCCGATAAGCAGTATCAGCAGCGCGAGGAGAAAGAGCAAAAATGTTATATGCATATGTATACGATGGATGATTCGGTATCTTCTAGAAGCGATGAAACGGCTGTTCGGGACTTCACTGACTTTTGAATACGCTGCTTCGGGATCAGCTTTCTTACCCTCCTGTTGAAGAAAAATACCTGCGTTTAACCCATCCCTAATTCAGATATCTTTTTGTTCTTTAATATATTTTCAAATTAATTTTTCAGTAAAAAATAGCAAATAAAATAACAAATTATACATAAAACTATTATGTCTCCAAAATGTAAAATCTACATGAAATTTACGAAAACACGGGTAATTGATAAATTGTTTATCAGCAAGTACATATTTTTTCCTGTAAATAAAATAAAATTAGTGCGGAGAAATAATTTAATTGTTCCCCGAAATTCAATTTAATTTGTAACAGCTCTGCCGGTAAAAAATATATAACAAAAGATTTAATAATTCTAAGAACTGACTTTTAAGATTCCGTTTCGGAATTACTTGACAAGTTGCGAGAGGAAAAATGATCCGTTTTAAAAATCAATAACAGCAAAAGAGGGTCTCAATTTCCCTCGTTAAATATCCCTCTTCAGGCGCTATTTCCCTATCTGCATTTAATGTGTCACGCGTCATATCGTCATCGAGGCATGGAAAAGCATAAAGCGTGTGCATCTGTCACAACAGACAGCAGTATATTTTGTCATTATAATTTACTTGGCCTGGATGACCTGGCTCCCGTTGGTAGACGCGCGAATGTATGTATGTGTACAAGACACACCAACACAGCTGAAACCCAAGCGCGCACTTGCGCTGATAGCATAGAAACAAGATAGATATAACGTACTCTGATATATAAATTGACAATTTATGGAATATGTACACACATACACATATACACACGTACATATTATATAGATTCGACAAGAATTATTCCTACATGTATACATATACGTGTGTATGCATGTACACATATATACATATGAAAGGGTTGCGTTAAGTGGCTTTGCTGCGCACAACGCGACCCCGCCGTGACCTATTAAAGATAAGCTGGATCCTCTCCTGCCGAGACGGAGCGCCCGAGGCGTCGAAGGGGTAACGTCCGGGAGACGCGGCTGAGCGCCGCGGAGCGCGAGGTGTATACTAACCGCCGCGTTTTCCTCCACAAACAATGGCTGCTCCATTTTGTCGGACGCCTTCTTCTCGGTGATCGCTTTCGTGATTACCGTCATCTTCGCGGGGCTCGTTCACACTGCGGGCACTGACGTGGGGACCGGGCTCGTGTTCCGGCAGTCGCCAACCGTGATAAACGTTTATCGGGAGGGCGATAAGGTTCCTCGAAGCCCGAGGACGCGGAGTGGGGTACTCGAGACCGAGAGGCGACGTACACACAACCTCGCGAACAACTTCGGAACGACTGCGTCAGTGTTGGGAGGGATGTTGGGAGTTGGGAATGGGGGGATCGAGGAATACGGATAAATCCCTCCGGAGCGGAGCGTTGTACGCATGTATGAACTATGACGTCATCGACCACGTGACTGATCGACATACCCGTGCTCTATTCAAAGTTTAGACTCCTGAAAAAATATAAATAAATTAACTTATTTTTTATTATCATGCTTTCTTATATTGATAACATGTCAAATATATTAAATAGATAGAATATTTATTTTACTAAATAAAATAGAATTGTATCAAATATATATAAATAAGAAAAAGATATTGACTTTCTTTTATTTATTGGTCTAAAAATTACGATAAAATTTTCAGACCAATTTGAGTCTGTAAGCTCAAATATTCGTATGATATGATATTCTCAATCTATTAAAATCTTGCGGGGGAAAAAAAGTTGATTTTAATATTTTTTTCTTGCTTTTTATTTCTATGGATTTCTTACCATTGTTTTTTCATTTCCTATTTTTTTTCTCCACGAGAGATCTAATGATACCTTTTATTACGAGAAAATAAATACGCGATTGATGCTGAATGCTGATAACGGCTGCTCGTTCTTAACTTTACCGCGTATGTTCTACTGGTAGGAATAGGGAATAGCAACAGAATATAGATTTTCAACCAATCGGAAGCCGTATATCAATGCATTCTATTCCTATTGCCTGTACAACATACCTTCGTATTGAATGCTTTCCAGTTAACGACGCAAGTCGACACAAGTGTCACTCTTTTGTTGTTCACTAGATGTTGAAAAAGGACAGAATGACGCTTGTGTCGACTTGAGTCGCTAAATGAAAAGCATCTATTGGTCGCGTTCAGCAGACCAAGCCGCTCAGTAGCGGCCGAACATGATTGGTTCTTACTTTTAGAACCAACCAATCGACGCAGAGTGTTGATAAGACGAACTCAACAGTTGTGTCTGCTGAACGCGGCCATCGTAGACCCCGCATAAGGTCGACAGGAGGACAAGTGCACTTTATGCACTTAAAACTGCACTTTAACTGCAAGATTCGTAATATTTATTTTCGAAAAATTTATTTTGATCTTTTTTCCAAAATCCGGCTATGTACCGGGTTGCGGCTGATCTTATTGATTAAAACGAGCATAAGTTTAATGAGATTCATTAATTAATTTGGCTAAAATTTGGGAAAAACGATTCGTAGTTCATGGCTAAAATTTGGGAAGCTTAAAGCTATATCCACACAAACTTGCATAAGCCCATAAACATAAACATACAAGAATTGATTGGTCCATATGCATGATGTGCATAATGAAATAGACCAATTCGTTTCTTTATGCATATGGTTATGCACCTATGCAAGTTTGTCTGGATAGACCTTAAGCGGGGAGCACACACTTCTGCATAACGCATAATGCGTAAGCATAAGAAAATTGATTGGTCCATACACATGTGCATAAGAAAATAGACCAATCAGTTTTCTTATGCTTACGTATTATGCGTTGTGCAGAAGTGTGTGCTCTCCGCTTTAATAAGGTCTATCCAGACAAACTTGCATAGGTGCATAACCATATGCATGAAGAAACGGATTGGTCTACTTTCTTATGCACATGCATATGGACCAATCAAATCTCTTATGCTTATGTTTATGAGCTATGCAAGTTTGTCTGGATTGACTTTTATAAGCGGGGAGCACACACTTCTGCACAACGCATATAATGCGTAATCATAAGAAAATTGATTGGTCCATACACATGTGCATAAGAAAATAGACCAATCAATTTTCTTATGCTTACGCATTATGCTCCCCGCTTTAATTAAGCTGGATGCACAAATATATTTATTGATATAGCTTGATACCCGTGTTTCGCTACGGTATGTAACTACTTTAAATAAAAAAACCAAGTCGATATCTTATCGAGCCTAAGAGATATTGAGAAATCCGTGAAAACATATTAATTACCTCGTTTCACCCCCTTATAAGGATTGAATTTCTAAAACTCCCTCCTTAGTGGATGCTTACGAAAGGAAGGAATATGCGCCCCCAATTTCATGAGTTTCTAGATTTAGGGGTTTGGGCTGAGCGTTGATAAGTCAATCATGCAGTCAGTCAAGACATTTGTTTTTATATGTGTATATATAGATTACAAGAATTATAGGTATTGTACGCAACAGAAAAATTTAATGATGACATATCGCTACTCGCATAGTACTATGTTGTGTGTGTATGTATATATATATATATATATATATATATATATATATAGGTACATATACCAATTTAGTAGGTAGAGCAATATAAAATAATTTTTAATAGCTTAAATATGTATTAAGAAATATATTTAAAAAGTTGTATTGTTTGCGAAGATAAATTTGCAAACGGAAATAAATTCAATAAAGTATGCGTCTTTTATTAGATATGTTTTTTAAATAAAATTATATAAATCTTCTAACATGTCGCAATAAAGAAATAACTAAAATAATAATAAATAATTTAATAATATCAAAATTCAAAACTAAAAATTTTACAATACATTTATTTATTAAAATTTATATATTTTAAAATTTTCAAAGTATTTATCAAAATATTCCGTAAATTAATTTTTGTCTTAACTAGACACACAGACGCGTGCTATTTAGCTTTAATATTATAGGTAAAGGTACTACTGTTACACTAATAAATTTAATTTATTTTAATATCTCTATGCAGAATAGTTAAAGGAACAGAATTACATATGAGTAATTATTAAGTTCTATTTAGAAGATATATAAGTGATGACATATTAGGGGCGGCAGTGTGGTCTAGTGGTAGAGCGCCAGACTCGTAATCTGAGGAACCAGGTTCGAGTCCACTAGAGCCATGGAATGTTTTTCCGAAAGCTGCACCCCTCCGTGCAAGATTTGAGACCCTTATGCGGAGAAAACTGGGCTCCGTCTTTCGGAAAGAGACGTTAAGCCGTTGGTCCAAAGGGAATAAACCGACTATAATGTGTACTGCTGACAATGCTATCTTTGTTTCTTGAGCAAATGTGTAAGCATTATCATTATGTTTTGTCTTAAACCCAGACATTAAAACGTCTAAGTAGACCTTTTTGGGATAGAAATCTATAAAAAATGTAAGTAAACATCAATAAAAATTGAACAGGAAAACCATTCTGTAAATAGTTAAACCAGTAAATATAAAAAGTATGAAATTATAATTGCAATTTTATATGCTCACATTTATCTCTCTAACATATGTTATACTTTTCACTTTGACGTCTTATTACTTTTATTAATAATATCAATGTCAATCAATCAGACATTACTGTGCTTACAAATAAATACGAAATGCATACTGTGTTTAAATTCTTACCTCCGAATCGAAAGTGATTCTATTTGATGGTGTATCTTAATTGACAGAGAAATATATAGCTCTAGCAAATGTGAGCTGAAAATACTGATTTGTGAGTACAATACACGTTAATACAGGAGAACTAAATTATTCTCTTATAATTCACCTCGCTGTTAGTTATTAAGAGGGGATGTGTATCATCGGATGTTTGATTACGTATTAGCCAAATACAGTGCAGAAGATTTTGGACTTGTTTCATATTTGATCTCAATTTTTATTATATCTGAATTATTTCTGAAAATACGATATTGTTATCATATATCCCTCATCCCTCCAACCCGTCCTTTCGTGTCCCACGAGTTTCCAACAGTCGTTTGTTGCGAAAAACAAATGATCGTCAGATAACCCCCCACTCCTAAAAAAAGTTGTTATAATATGGGTAGGAAACCTCAGGCGGAAACTTCAGAGCCGCAGCTCATTTATTTTTTTATTCTCGAAACGGTGAACAATCAAAATCTCGGTGGGACACGAAAGTGCATGGTTGGAGGATTACGTCAGTGTTGTGTGAAAGGTAAGTGAGAATTTTTTTTCGATAAAAATGTATTTTTGTGTATAATTTAAGCGTATTTAAAATATTTTTGTCGTTAAAAAAAAGTTTGACATTCCACAGAGAACTATTATGGCTCGAGAGGCAAGTGGAAGAGGTGGGAAGAAGCTACGATTATAAAAAAAATTTAATTTTTTTACATAAAAAATATCTGTCACACTTCAAATTTGTCTTTTTTTATTCAGAAATTTTTTTTCTAGCATTCTTTAAGTCCTTAAAGTCCTTCTGTATCATTTAAAAATTACCAAATTTGCGGCGACGAAATTAAGTATTTCTATTTAATTAATAATTATCTCATATTTTTTTCTCATTCGCACTACTTTTAGCTTTAATTTGCGTGTTTGATCATTAAGCTTCGTCAATTTGTTCGTGAGTTATAATTTTAAATAAAAGTTATTTTTTAAATAAAACGAGTCGTAAAACGTGTGTTTGTCAACATATAATTGTTGTAAAAAAATATTTAATTAAATAATTTCTAAATATTCTTTACATTAATTTTTAGTCGAAGATACAAAGATATTATAATAATTTTGGGGGAATTTTTCAAAGCTTTAACATTTTGAAAAACGCGTGGGACTCGAAAGTGCATGGCTGGAGGACTGATGTGCCAGAAAATACGTTGGAGGGATTAGTGTTAATCTTGAATACATGTTCAAGCAATTTTTTCATAATTATTATTTTTTAATTATCATTTTTCCGTAAATTACGCTGGAAAAATGGTTATTAGCAATACATGTTTTTACAGGATTAAATGTGACCAATAATTGAAAAAATTGAAAATGCCGGATAAGCGTTATCTTTTTATTATTGGTTACTCTGTTTGCTATCAAACTTAATAATATTCGTCTTTAAATAATTTCTTATAAACCGTTCACCTTTCCTATTAATACTTCTTTCAAGTATCAACACAAACAAAGGCATAGGTGATCTAAAGATGTTTCATATTTAATTCTTTAAGACAACAATCTTGTCTTTTTATTAATTTCATAAACTTCGAAAAATCCAAATGAGAACCGCGAATACGCTAAGTCTATTAGCTATATCATGTGTCACGCAGAACATATCCTATATATTCTTACAGTTTTAAAGGCACCTAGTTACAAAAACTTATTTCGAAAATAATATTAATTTCCGAAAAAGATAAATTGCTTCGTTTAATATCCTGCAGCCTTTAACATAATTCTATACACATCATTCTTTAAATAGTTAGATTTAATTATATATTTTCTTTAATGTTTTTAGAGAAGTTTTCGAAATGTACATTCTACAGATTAATATTTTATTCATGTATTAATATCTTATTTAAGGGGATGCTGGAGCCGTCTGTTTTATCGGCATTTTTTGTCGGCACGTAGCGTCGTATTAATTTGACAGAATTAAAAATCCTTCTCCAGAATTGCAGTACATACATTAATGATTCGGGGAAACTCCGATTTTATATAGAAAACGAGAAAAAATTACGGAAGTACAGATTTCCTTATCCTACTCTTATCCCAATATGGCGTCTCGAGTTGCGGCGAGCTGTCAGCTCGTCACAAGATGTATTTCATATAAGAGATATACCATTGGTACGAACGCGAAAACAAGTTCCCCCGAATTGCACAACAAGAAAAACATCGATAAACCCCCCAAATCAAGATTTGGAAGCGTAATATAAAAGTATAATGTCGGTGTGCATCGTGCGTATGTGTGCGTGCAATGTAGCGTGCTATCCTTGTCTATATCTTTGTCTATACAAGGACAGATATAGTTTGCCGGTCTTCTTTACCGACGCCGATCGAGTTCGGCTACGGCTCCAGCATCCCCTTAAGGTGATGCTGGAGCCGTCTGTATAACCGACAAAATTACCATTTTCTATGTTATCGACTATATCTGTCCTTATATAGACAAAGATATAGACAAGGATAGCACGCTACATTGCACGCACACATACGCACGATGCACATCGACATTATACTTTTATATTACGCTTCCAAATCTTGATTTGGAGGGTTTATCGATGTTTTTCTTGTTGTGCAATTTGGGGGAACTTGTTTTCGCGTTCGTACCAATGGTATTTCTCTTATATGAAATACATCTTGTGACGAGCTGACAGCTCGCCGCAACTCGAGACGCCATATTAGGATAAAAGTAGAATAAGGAAATCTGTACTTCCGTAATTTTTTCTCGTTTTCTGTATAAAATCGGAGTTTCCCCGAATCATTAATGTATGTACTGCAATTCTGGAGAAGGTTTTTTAATTCTGTCAAATTAATACGACGCTACGTGCCGACAAAAAATGCCGGTAAAACAGACGGCTCCAGCATCCCCTTAAGGCTCTTAGGCTGTTTCCATTATCACGTAAGATTAATTGTGACGTCAGAAGCGAGAAATGACACGCTGAGAATTCTTGCGTGCCACTTCCAAATAAAAAGATATTTGCATAAAATAAGCACTTCATATCACTTCAGCGGTCTTCAGCGAGGTGCTCATGATCTTTACGTCTGCTATTTACTACCAATAATGTTACCAATTGACAATATTTTAGATTATATGCATAGTAATCGTGCACACATTCCTGCATTCATACTGCATTATTTTCTGAAATTGTATTACAGATAAAAAATCCTGGAAACATCGGAAACATTGATAAGACGCATTATTAATATCCAATTTAGATATCAGATAAGTAATAAGCAGTCTATCAAGTCGATATTTGCGGGATTTTTTATCTATAATACAATTTCAGAAAATAATGCAATAAAAATGCAGAAATACATATGTGTACGATTACTATGCATATAAACTAAAATATTCAACATGGTTTCTATCGTGGAGAAACGAAACATATTCATACATGTCAATAAACTTGCTTTAGGCAAATATTTCAGTCCTATCATTAGGACGTCTTTTTTCTAGTGAGCCCACAGCAATAATCACCGCATAAGATATGGTACCGGTACTTTGAAGGAATGTATTATATATTATACAGCTCTATCTCCGGACCTTCCCATACACTTTGTAAATGTGCGGACATAACAACTTTTTTTGGTACTAAAAAAACATGTCAATAAAAATTAACCCTTAGCTGGCACACTTCACCAGAATCACATAACTGGCACACTCGGGCCGTTTCAGACCCTACCACTAAAATATGCTTGCTGCTAGGGAACTATTGATTTTTTTTACTTAAAAAAATTCCAAGATAGTCTTCGAATGTTGTTTTAACAAATGTGTTTTGATAAAATGTAATATTAAGTATGAAAAGAATTGGAGAACGTATAAAAAAACGAAAAAATGACTGTTTTCACTCAAAAATTCATGACTTTTATATTTTAACTTTTCCATTTTTTAGTACCATTTTCGTACTATAGGGGGGCTTAAATTAGAGGTGAACTAGGGTGGGGCATTTAATACCCCACAGTGCCAGCTAAGGGTTAAATATATATTTTATTTTAGTTTAACTGAAGTAATTTCTAAGAAAATATTGTCACTTTATGTGTAAAGATATTTTATTTCTCTTTCATTAACGTTCTATTTCTTTGCAAATTTTTATTAGTTTTATCACTAATATCATTAATAATCAATCGATTGTCATTGTTTTTATGTAAATAAATATTAATGCAAAATGCATACAAATAGTGTTTAAATTTTTACCGTAGCAGATTATCCAAATTTGACAGATGAAATGTCTTGGCAAGGAAACCACTGTAGAACATATTATCTGAAAAAATTGGACTTTTATATATACATTCTACATTCATGTAAAAAAATATCATTGTTTAGCCAGTATACCTTGTTGTTGTTAGACAATAGGAAAGAATATAAACCGCCTCAGCAGTTTGCGCAGGTGTTAGTTAGAATATAGTGCAGGAGAGTTTGGTCTTGTTTCATATTCAATTTGAATTTTACATCTGAAAGTATCGTATTGTGGATGTATTCAATTTTTACATCGATAACTTTAGATAGATGTTTCTCTAAAAATATCTTACAATTCTTATATTTACTCAGAGTTACATATGTAATTGTTCTAAATCTGTATGTAATCTTAATGCCATTTATCGTTTAGTTCGTTTCCACTAGACATTGTCAATCTCTTATGAAAAAATACACTCAACTTTGATGGTTAACACCCAAGTGTTAACACACAAATTTAGGGGCGTAAGTTTAGTGTTTGTTATCAAAGTTAAGTGTCAACACTTAACTTAAATTTAGGTGTAGATTAAATATTGACCATTAAGGTTTAAGTAAGTTGTGGGTTTAACCTTTAATGATGAGTGTATATTGGGAGTTTATCCTCAATGATAAGTGTAGCTTAGGGATTAAGCCTCAATGACTAATGTAGGTAGGAGATTAAACCTCATCATTGGATGTTGATTTGGTGTTATCCCAGACAGCACAAAATATTTATTAATATTTATTTTCCAAATATATGTAGTAAATATTTTATAAAGATTTTTCATACAGATTTTGGAATAATACAAAAATTATTACTAACAATATATAAAATATATTTTAGAAATGTATTGAAAAATATTTCTTGTATATAAACTGAGATGTTTTTTTATATCTTTTGGCAATATTATGTAAATATTTATTATAAACATTTTGATTCATGTTAGATATATCTCTATGACAAATATTGTAATATTTTTGGAAATATTAAAAATACATTGGTTAAATATCCCAAGTAGCAAAGAAATATTTTTTAATTTCTATATCGAAAATTTCTCGAAACCGAGCTGATTTCGATATCGAAAATTTTTCGAAACTGGGACCGTCTGAATCTCGAATCGATGTTGAATTTTGGAGGACATATTTTCGATATTATTTTTTGACCACTTATTTCTCACTGGGTAACATACAAGTATTAATGTTAATTCATCACCTTCTTAAAAGTGACCTCCAAACCTAAATATGTGAATGCATACCATGTAGCTATGTATATACCATACGCTGGTGCGCAATAAAAATAACATACACCTGAAACGAGATGAATGGCTAAACACAGTTTTTGCAGTCTTCGCAATGGTATTTTTCTGAGCTCATTGTGTGCCTTAATTTTCAAAAAAGTATTATCCATGTCCTATATTGTAAAAGAAAAATTATTTATGATGAAATGGATATTCTATATGAGAAAGAAATAAATAAATCAAGTTGCAAATACTTAGAAAAAAAAACTAGCAGTTAATTTAATGTGCATAGTTACTTTAATCAATTTTTCCATATATATTTGACTAAATTCTTCTCCGCCCATTTTTCGTTTATTTTGGAATTGACGAAGAGCTGTGTCCATACAGTGTTGATGTACGAATTCTAAGTGAGCGGTCCTTAAAAACGATCTCTCTTCGAACACCTCGTCCATCATCTGAACGTATAAATCATTAGCCTCTGCTACAGCGGTTAAATTGTTAACTTCTGCTGTGGCCTGTATATGCAAAACACGGATTACTGCGATTTAGATGAGTGGTTGTTCCAGTTGAATGAAACCAAAGTACCAAAGATCGACTTGGAAATAAAAACCGCGAATTATAAAAACCGCTAAAATTATACATACCACAAACACGCTTTTCGGTTCGGGAAGTTCATCTCCCTTGTATAGATTGATGTAACTCTTAAAATATTCCAACAGATCTTTCGCTTTCACGACTTGGCCGTTGATCTTCTTGGTCACCAGATTTTCCGGCGCCAGTATCATCGGTATGAGCACTTTCAACTGTTTTTTAAACTCTGCCTTTATCTCGGATAATCTACCGTCGAATCTCGGATTCGTCGCGATCTCGAGACCGGGATGCGGCATGAGGAAACACGATATGTCCGAAAAGCAGGACTTAATGTGCTTTCGCAAGCTCTGTAATTCCGGATGCTGCCTGTCGGAAATCTCCAGTCTGTTGTCGAGCAATTTTTTCCCGCCGTTTGCACCGTAATCGGCCTCGTACGGATAAACCCAGTCTCTGACTAAAAATTGCAATCTTTGGAAGGGGGTGCTCTCGGAGCTTTCCAGCGCTAGTCTACCGTACTCGGTGAACAATTGTAGGTGCTGAAGATCATCCTCCTGAATATTTTGCGACAGATTGTATATTTGCACGGAGGACAGCATCGTACTCAACGCGAACACGGTCGCGCAGTCCCGTACTGTCGACTGACTGTCGAAAGTGCCTTGAGTGTCCATAAGAATCACAGCGATTTTTTCACCGTTCGCCAAAGTAGCAGGATAAACCTTCGACCACATTAATATTCCCGTGGTATCCCTCTCGGAACCTCCCCTCCATGAAAAACCACTAAGTGGCTCGTCCTCGGCACCCAACCAGGAATCAGTATCGTTTTGTAACGTGTACTGTGATTAATGTGATAAATTATTGGTTCATTCAATAATTGAATTGTGTCGATCAATGATGATCGTGAGTATGAAATAATACGAACTTGATAAATATCTGATTATCTATGTATTCTTTTTTTATTTTTTAATTTAGATATTGATGATTAAAGTAACAAAACACTAGTTATCAAATCTGTGAATAACACTTACTTTGTTGTTCATATAACGAAGAAAAAAGTTAAGAAGGAAACTTTTGCCTTTTCTGAAGGCGCCCGCAACAGATACCACAACTAAATTTCTATCTTTCACGTCGTCATGTAGGAGAATTTCTGACAATGCAGCTTCATCTAATTCGAAGGTATGATCTGAATGGGCAAGTACCACTTGCACAGGTCGTCCACCATCCACCAAGTCCATGTCTTGCATTTGTGCATCTATCGGCGAAAGCCTTTCTATCCGATCAAACTTTCCTAATAGGTGATCTGCAAAAGAAAATTGGATTAAAATCTCTATTACAAATAATGGATAATAATTAATAATAATAATGCAGATAAAAAATATTGAATTATTGGAAAAATGAATCAAGAGAAAAAAATCTATTTCATTATTTTATCTTCAATATTAATGGAGCATCTGACAAATAAATTTTACTTGTTTTAAATTACAAAATTAAATCAGTGTCATCGATATTCCGTTTCTCAAAAGGGTATGTGGATATGGACGGATAGGAGAAATTATACATAGTCGGCTATCAGTCTACAAATC